>NC_072819.1:11157500-11355000 GCF_027744805.1 Dunckerocampus dactyliophorus | reverse complement strand
TCATGCCATTTTCCACACATCAAGATTTCTCACGTTTCTTGACATTCCCATTTTTCGAAATGCAAAATGCGTTTGATCTAAAAAGTTCTACCTACTTCCACATTTCTCAACCGAATCAGACTGTTCCGAAGTAAAGACTGAACTCATTTGGGACATTTAGCCTTCCCAGTACATTGCTCTATCATGCTAGGTGTTAGAATGCTAAAGTTAACATGTTAGCACTGCCAGTATGCTAATATTTCTGATGTAAATCACAATATGGGGGAAACTATGGCACTTTGCGGAGGTCTGCACTCTCAGAGTGCTTTTCTCATTTTTGCCTGTGTTTATCTGTTTGTTTGTGTTCAAAATAACTTGAAAAGTTTTGAATGGATTTGGATGAAAATTTCAGGAATTGTCGGAAATGGGATATGAAGAACTGCTAAAATTTGGGGGGTGATCCGGATCACCGTCTGGATCGAGGAATTTTTTTTAAAGGATTCTTTAACACAGAGGTAGGACCATTTTTGGCATTTGTGCATATAACTCCACAAAAAATGCTCAGAGCGCTTGGAAAAAAATACAGAACAAGTTCCCAACAGGGTCTACAAAATATCAAAGGCTGATGCAAAAAATGTAGGATTATTATTTTGTTGTCAATCACAATATGGCGGGGAACTATGGGGCTTGGCGGAGGTCTGTGCACTCCGAGTGCTCCTCTAATTTTATTTTATAATCATGATATGTGTTTGATTAATATCCATTATGACATGTCAGGTTGTCAAAATAATTCTTGGGTTTAAGTTTACAAGACACACAGCTAATATGTCCTGAGTGCTCCGATTCTTCCTTTTCCTTAAACAGTTTATAAAAAAACAAGACATATGCATATAGGAAAAATGTTCTCACTAAAAAAGGAAATGTTTGCCTTGATATCGGACGACTTTTTTTTGCACGTTTTGCCTCGGTTGGCCCTGCTCCATTCACACGGATGACAGCGGACGTGCTGCTACTCTATCTTTGTTTTATTTGTTATGCTGCTGCTGTGTCTTCCAAATATGACACTGCATGGGACTGCTGCCGCTGTGCAACAATAACACAATTAACAAAATAACAATTTAAATATATCCATCCATCCATTTTCTATGCCGCTTATCCTAAATAGGGGGTATGCTGTCCCAGCTAACTTCGGGCGAGAGGCGGGGTACACCCTGGACTGGTCGCCAGCCAATGGCAGGGCACATACGTATAGACAAACAACCATTCACACTCACATTCATACCTATGGACAATTTAGAGTCGCCAATTAACCTAGTGACACTTTAAAAAGATAAGTTATGATGATGATCGATGATTGATGTATCCCATGAACATATTAGCCACTTGTAGCTCGACAAAAACAAGCTAGCTAGATGCCGCCAGTCAGACGTGTATACAAAGATGCCAGAAAGTGGAATGAGATTGAAACGTGAGTAATCACACAGGCTGGCATAGATAGGCTTAGCATGTGACAAGCTGTCGCCAATTGACTACACATTTTACGGGCTATTGTTCATTCTCCCGATAATAAGAAACAAAGTGAAAGTCAACACGAGACGTGTCGCGTATCTGGTCATGTGTGCAAGTGCCAGCAAAGGCACACAGGCGATTTCGGTGCATGCTCATCAAAATAAAGCACAGTGAAACATTTTGATGATATTTGAAATTGTTTTCAAACTAACTGTGGTCAATATGTGCGTAAATAATAATCTATACGTGCATCAAAAGCATATATATCCATTCATACAATACTGTATGTTACTTAAAATTGTTTTAAAGTTCTAAAAAAACCCCTAATTTTTAAGGAGCGGCCGCTTTTATTTTGTAGTTGTGGGCTGGGATCACTTACATGTACCGGAAACCCTGTTAACACCCGATGTGGTCAAGAGCATGCAATGTCTCTGACTGGAAATTCCTGCACTGCGTGGTGAAGACGGCGGAAAGAATTATTGGAACTTCACTTACTCCTATCCAGGAAATTGTAAAAAAAAAATTGTAAAAAAAAAAAAAAAGAAAAAAAAAAGCGCTGCTTGCCCAGGGCTCACAACATCAGTTAAGAACCCTCCCACCCCCATCATGAACTGTTCTCACTGCGTCACTCTGAAAGAAGTTCCGCAGCCTTTGGAGCAGAACCCCCAGGTTCAAAAAACTGTTTCTTTCCGCGAGCCACAAACTGCTAAACATGAAATAAACTTAAATGTAGCTAAATACAATATTTAAACTAAACATAAGCACAAGTACATAAGGACTACTACTATTCAATTACAGTAATGCAAGTCAATGTCCTGTGTTACTTCCCACCTAGGGAAATATTGCTATAGTCTTAAAAAGAAGAAATTTCAACATGGCTATTTATTGAGATACAGCAAATGCCCACACACACCTTGACCCTCAGCGCATGAAGCAACAAGCTCTTCTGCTTGTCTGTTAGTAGGTCGGGAACTGAATCGGTCACCAGGGACACAAAATCTTCCAGCATCCCATAATGCTTCACACTTTGCTGCTGTGCAACCTGCCACATTGCCGCCGTTAGCAGACGCAGAGGAGGGACAAGGAGACGCAGGGAGGACAAGGACAGTGGGGAGGCTGCCGAGTGCGAGAACCAACAGTTACATTGTTGTAATAACATTGTTAATCAGTATCATATATGTATTATTAATTATTTTTACTCAAAGTCACACAATGAGGTTTGCTGTGACTACTCATGTACGTAGGGGTAGTTCATTTTTACTGTGTCTAAGTGGTGTAGACAATTTTGAATAAGGACACAATCAACAAAATAGGCTACATAACGATCAAATACCATTTTTCAGCAGTATGATTAGGGATAAAATTGATATACTACAACGAAACGTTAATCCATTTTATTGTCGTCTTCATTTAATTTATTGGAGATTCCTTTAAGTACTCAAGTATATATACAATATGTTGGGCCAGCTGGCTAACTACATTACCAGAAAAATGACTCTAGTCACAAAAAACAAACTGCGTGTCTACAAACCCATTTCAACTCCGTCTTTATGCCCAGTTAGCTTGAGGAGTGTACAGTCCGACAACGTACCGCCATTGTACCGGAAGTTTAAAAATCCAGTATGGTACACTTCCTGTTTTAATCACGCCTCACCGCGTGACGTATTTCGTGTCAGCCAATCAAAACATAAGTTGTGATGCCGCGTGTTTCCTGCGGTATCTCAATGTACTCGTTGAAAATAAACTATACCGTTAAGTTTAGATGTGAAGTCATAAAACTAATTGCTGTAAACATATGTTACAAACTAAATAAACCAAACTAAATACGCGAAACTGTCACGTGAATCTTGTCGTTCTCACCTTTGTTGCGCTGACACAGATCCACTAAACCGGGCTTTAATCTGTCTTTTACGAAATGGATTATCAGGCTTTAAGTGAGAGCAGCACAAGCAGAGTGAGTGAAGCAGTGACAGTGCGTTGAATAAGAACGACTATTATTGGATTATTACAACAGCCATTTGCAGCATGTATGCCAGTTAGTATGTAAACACTGCCCTGTTAATTATCTTTGTTAACCCATTGGAACTTTGCTTGGTTTAATGGACTCAGATGAAGAAGCTGAAGTCTTTCCAGAACACCCGAGGCCTTTGGTTGCAGAGGAAGAAGAGGAGGAGGAAGACGATGCAAAGATCTTCAATGCTTGGATGCAGCGATACAGAGGTGGAGAACAGAAGAACAAACTGGAAGCGGGCGAGGAATCAGAAAAAAGAGCTGAAAGCGTGAACAATTTAGAGTCTACAGTCCGTCTTCAATCAAAGCGCCGGTCATCACTGCCGTGTCTGGTAACCTGCAGTCTCTTGATCGTACTGATTTGTATGAATGTGCTGTCAGCCTTAATTATTGAGCCATCTGCCATTCATAAGGGGACATTATTGATCATTTCTGTTAATCGAGGTGGCCCTCGATTTACGGTTACGTATGTGCTTCCAGAAATTAATTGAAAACTTAATTTTGGTCCGTAAACACGAGACTTGCTCGAGAACTGAAGAATACACTATGTGCTGAATACCGCACTTGTCTCAATCACTTGACTCTCGCGACCATAATTAAGGATTAAGATCGTATTCTAACGTCTTCCCGGATGTAGGGATGATGAGGTGGTCGATCAACAATCTCTTTATCTCTTTATTCTACTGGCGGCCGATCACGCCAAAACAACATAAGCAAACTCAACTGTTCTCTCTGCACACAGTCACACCCACTGACATAGTCAGGACACATGTCATAGGTGGTTGGGAAGATGAAATTCAGAAGTTGAATATGTTGGATGAAATTAAGCCACAAATGAGTCAAATGATGGTTGGTTCCAGCTGGCTGCAATGAATCCATTCTAATTCCAACACAATTGGTGTGTGCAGACGACTCTCTCGACCATGCAGCTGGCTCATCTCCACTCCTGCACCCAGGCTCCTGTGACAGCCAGGACTCTTCTGCGACGATCCTCATCTCGCCGCCTCCTGCCATCACAGCAGAACTCTGCTTCCAATGCGCCTGTTGCTGAGCGAAGGTCCTCCCTCATACCTACAATCCCGGAGAGCATCATGCCTGACAGAAAGAGTCAGTTCAGGAGACGCAACGTCAGCTCTTTGGTGAGTGGTAACCATGGCAACAAGTGCCATCAGTAGCTCAGTCAGTAAGGGCTTGGCTGGGGCACCAAAGGGTGGAAAGCTTCGAAACATGGTGCGGACAACAAAAAATATGGAAAGTGGGAGTGCTTTTTGCCGTTTTGCTTACTTAATGAGCATTGTTAAGGTGCTTTTGAGCAAGGCATCAAACCCTCAAATCACTCATGGTATACATTGCTTTTTTGAATTTGTTTCTTACCCCAGTCATGTGACTTTTGGCACTGTTTTACAGGCAAGTGCCGGTGAAATTTCTGAGAAATGGCCTGTAAATTTGCACACTACAACAGCAGGTTGATTCAATTTAATGCCATCAGGACAATTTTTTTCCCCCTCTAATCTTTATTCAACAAGAATAAGTGAACACACACCTTCAATTCTTCACAATAAATACTTCTCGATATACAACTTCTACTGGCATTAGTGACACTTGCGACCACAACCTCAAAAACGCATACACACTCAATTCAGAATTGCGATCATGTCAAGTTGTTTCCCAGCAGCCAGTTGTCATATTTCGTACCAGATTAATTTGTATCTCTTTGTCAGAACACTGTTTTATATATAGAATTGTGAAGAATTTAATGTGTGTGTTCACGTAGTCTTGTTGAATAAAGATTAGAGGGAAAAACATTGTCCTGGCAGCCTTGAATTTGATCTACAGGGCCGCCTGCTGTTGTGGTGTGCAAATTACAGGCCATTTCGTAAGAAGTTTACTGGCATTGGTGTGTAAATCAGAGTGCATTTGTGTATGCACTGCCAAAAGTCATGTGACAACAGTAAGATTGCTTTTAGTAGTCACAAAATTGTTAGGATATTTTTTGTATACTTGGATATGTTTTTGTAATTGCACAAAAATGTTCCTTTGTATGTGTAAAACATGCTGTATTTGTTTCTGAAGCAGGACGCATTTGTTTGATAGGTATGTTTCTTATTTACTAAACAAAATGCATTAGTTTGTGAATGATGTTTTGTATTTGCAAACCACACTGAGTTTGTTTGTGAATCGTTGCACGTGAGTAAAACATGTTTTGTGTGTTTGTGAAGTTTTGGCATGATTTTAACTCTGTATACTGTATGCACTCTCACTCAATCAAACAAGCAATGTGGACCATTTTTTGGAGTAGTAGAATTGTTTTTTGTACTTGAAGAACAATTTTTGTATACTTGAAGGATATTTTTTTGTAATTGAAGAAATATGTCCCTTTGTGTGTGTAAAACATGCTGTATTTGGAAACAAATACGTCCTGCAGCAGCGGTAACTATTTTTTTTTACAGATACGTTTGTTATTTGCTAAACAAATGCATCAATTTGTGAATGATATTTTGTATTTGGAAGCCACACAGAGTTTGTTATGAATCGTTGGGCTTGAGTAAAACAAGTTCTATGTGTTTGTGGGGCACCATATGCATACGGTAATGTAAGAACACAATGTACAGTAAGTGTGTCTGTGTATTACAGAGTGATGCAGACAGCATGTGTCGGATCTGCCGCAATGACCTGAACCGAGGTTCTGGTGGCCTCCGAGAGCTGCAGTGCACACACACGTTCCACCGAGAGGTAAAACACTACATGACATGATGTTATCTTCAGTACAGTTTGGGTGAATGTGTTACTGTTCGCTCTTCCAGTGCATAGAGGAATGGTTATGGAACAAACAGTCGTGTCCCACATGTAACATCCAAGTCATCACGCCACAGCACGTTGACTACTGGAGCTCCACCAAAGTCATTGTTCCTTGAGACACCTGAGAACATCTTCCAATACAGACACTGGTTTGGTTTGGTTTGGTGTGGTTTATTTGAACATGAAGGTTACAATGGAATACATCTCATGAATCATCCTTTCACAGTTCCACATGTCCAAAAGGAGTAGGAAGAAGCAAAGCTTATTTAATCCTACCCCCCATCCATTCCACATCTAGTACAGTACATATTGTTCACTTCCTGCTTTCCATGTAATATTTTTATATAATAATCAGTCTAATAATAAAAATAAAAAACAAGCATGACAGAACAATCACTGTAATAATCAAGACTCTTCTGTATTTAGCAAACATCAACTGCTTGTATTGTTTTTTAAATTTGCTTATCTCTGTACATTGAGTTCCTTACTCAATCCATTCCATAATTTAATTCCACATCCAGAAATGCTGTGGGTTTTCATCGTTGTTCTCGTGTATAAATGTTTTAAGTTTCATTTTCCCCTAAGATCATATTTCTCCTCTCTGATAGAGAAATACTGTATGAGGTTTTTGGGTAACAAGTTATTATTAACTTTATACATTATTCTAGCGGTTTGAAAGAATACTAAATCAGCTAATTTTAATATCTGTGATTTAAAAAATAAAGGGTTTGTATGTTGTCTATACTTGGCATTATGAATTATCCTCACAGATCTTTTTTGCAGTACAGTGAGTGAGTGAAGATTGCTTTTGTAATTATTTCCCAATATCTCCACACAATACATTAAATATGGTAATACTAGAACAGTACAGAGTGTGGAGTGATTTTTGATCAAGAACATGTTTTGCTTTATTCAATATTGAAGTATTTCTTGCCACCTTTTGTTGTATATATTTAATATGAGATTTCCAACTCATTTTTTCATCTATTATGATCCCCAGGAATGTGTTTTCTTTCACTCTTTCAGTATCCACTCCGTTTATTTGTATTTGATCGTACGTATCCTTTCTGCTATTTCCAGATAGCATTATTTTAGTTTTATTAAGTTCAAGAATAATCTGTTTCCGTCAAACCAAGATTTTAATATGACCATTTCATCTTTGACCTTTTTAATGAGTTCTTGTGTGCTTTCCCCAGAACAAAAGGCAGTGGTATCATCCGCAAATAATACCAACTTTAAATCCTTTGTTACTTTACAAATGTCGTTGATAAACAAATTAAACAGTTTTGGTCCCAATATGGATCCCTGGGGTACTCCACACGTGGTGTATAAACTCCAGATGTATATTCTCCTAGCTTTACAAATTGCTTCCTGTTTGCTAGGTAGCTTTTAACCCAATTCAAGACTAATGCTCTGATTCCATACCTTTCAAATTTTGTTGTTAAAATATTGTGATTAATTGTATCAAAGACTTTTGTCAGATCCATGAATACTGCTGCTGCACATCTTCTGTTGTCTATAGCAGTAGTGATTTCCTCCGTGATTTCGATCAGTGCCATAGAAGTTGAAATGTTGGCTCTGTAACCATATTGACTACCTGCTAGGAATTCATTATTGTTAATAAATTTGTCCAACCTGTTATTAAAAAGATTATTTATAATTATTTATAATTTTAGAAAATTTACATAACAAGGAAACTGGTCGGTAGTTTGTAAATTGATGTTTATCTCCATTTTTTAAAACTGGAACCACTTTAGCTATTTTCATTTTGTTGGGAAATTTTCCAGTCTAAAATGATAAGTTACTGATATATCTTAACGGTTCTACAATCTCATTGATGACCATTTTAATTGTTTCCATTTCGATTCCATAACAATCAGTTGATGTTTTTGCCAATGTCAGTGATCTCCTTTTTAGTTACAACAGTGAGAAACATGGAATTGAGATTCCCATCTATGGTTTCATTCCATTTGTCCATTGTCTGGAGTTTTGGAATTTCTTCCTCAACTTTTGGTCCAATATTTACAAAATAATCGTTGAACATTTCAACTACCTCCTTCATGTCATCCCTGTTAGTGTTTCCAACCATGAAATAGTGAGGGTAGTCTGCTTTCTTAAAGTTGTTCTTTATAATACTATTTAAGATGCCCCAAGTTGCTCTCATGTTTTTTTTGTTCTTATCAAGTAGCTGGCTATAATATTCCCTCTTACACACTCTCAAGATAGTTGTCAGCTTATTTTTATAAGTCTTATATTTTTGTTCTGCTTTTGTAGTTTGTTGAATGATGAATGTCCTGTATAATGTGTTCTTCTTCTTACAGGCGTTTTTTAGTCCTTTTGTCATCCATGGCTGGTTGTTTTTCTTTGCTTCTTGGACTTCTCTTGCCAGGGACAGTTCTTATCGTAGAGCTCCATATAAGTACCTAGAAAGTTGTCATATGCTTCCTCCACATCTGTTGCACTGTAGACCCTCTCCCAACTTTGTTCTTCGAGATCTTGCCTGAAGGCACAGATGCTGTCTTCTGTACGCAGTCTTTGAAAAGTCTTTTTTGCCGCCACCTGTCTTTTATTATAATGTTCATTGTAAATTATGAAGACTGGAAGATGATCACTGATGTCACTGATTAACAGGCCACTAGGAGTATTGTTATCAAAGTCATTGGTGAATACATTATCGATAAGGGTGGCACAGTGGTCTGTTATTCTGCTTGGTCTCATGATTTCAGCATATAAACTCAAGCTGTACATTGTATCTGTGAAGTCGTCTATTTCCTTGCACTTATGTGGATTCAAAAGATCAATATTGAAGTCTCCACATACAACAATTTTTTTTTTACCTAGTCTGTAAACGTCTTAATCCAATCCTCAAACATTCCAATGTTTGACTTTGGAGTTCTATACACACAACTTATTAGCACACTTTCGCTTTTTTCTTAACAGATTTCAATGGTTAAAAAAAATAATGAACAAAACCCAGATAATTTTTTTTACTCTTTTTGAGCGTGTAGCTGAGGCTAGAAAATGGCGGCATGAGGACAAATTTCTGTTGCTTCAGTGTGTTGTCACAGGGAGGGCACAGGAGGCTTATTCAGAGATACGTGCAGAGGAGGCTTGAGGCATTTCGCCAGAAGTTTAGGCATTGGACAAAAACTGAAAATGCAGAAAAATATCATGTTTGTCCGAGATTTGACTTCTTACGTTCACTCGTGTTCAGCTGCAAAAGTAAATTCTTTTAACCGTCTGTGTGAGTTGATTATTTTAGAGCAGTTTAAAAAGGCAGTGCCTCCACACATGTATAGCTACATACATGAGCGTGAGCTTTCCACGGCCCTAAAAGCAGCTGAGTGAGCAGATGATTTCGTGTTAACTCATAAGTGCGCTGAGTGGTGGTGGATGGAAGATTATGGATGACAGCAAGGGAAATCCCAGCAACTGGAGAAAGTTCGCCTAGCAGAGTCCCACATGTAGGCCTGCCGTTCAAGGAACATCCAGTATCCACGGATACTTGGACATGGCATGAGGATCGAACCAGCAGACAACCACTCTATCATCTGAGCCACGGCAAGCACGGCAGCCAGGGAGTGCCTAATTCCACCCACTCTACCCTGACGCAGCACTTCCTTGTCCCAACAATGTACTGGTGGGTTCTGTCCCACTTTCAACTTGAGGCAGCTGAACAAAATTCTCAAAGTAATCGCTTACCGAATGCTCAAACTGAAGGCCCTGATTCAGGCCATTCGGAATGGCGAAGGGGTCACACAATAGACCTTCGCAATGGCGTATACCCATACACTAGGAGTCGCGGACCATTGCCGGTACCTGTGATTCACTTTTGAGGGTGTGACGTACAACCTCCTTCATTTGTTCTCTTCCCTGTCTCTGCGGACCTTCACAAAGTGCATCAACCCTGCACTTGCTCCCTAAGACAGGAAGGCATCCAAGTTCTCAATTATTTGGACGATTGGCTTGATTTAGTCTGGCCAACAGATGCACTACAGCTGTGTTGGCATAACTCACTTCATGCATTTGAATGCAGACATGTGAGCTGATCATATCCTTTAAGGACTTCAGTTCCTTGTCCAGGTACCTGCACAGCCCTCTGACACTCACCCAGCGGGATGTCTCTCAGCACACTGTGCAAAAACATCGTCTGGCCCATGATGTTGACGGCACCGATGAAGCATGGTCCTAAGCAGCAAGCATTGTAACGCTAAAGATAGCTCACTAAGGCTATTTAGATGATAAGCAGCTACAGAGCCTTCATCTTGTACCTAAAGAGGATGAGGATAATGAAGAGGGTCTCAGCTGAACGTCAAACAAACTGAAAACACAGCAAGAGAAACATTTCACAATCAAGACAGAAATACTGTAGTCACAACTGTTATTATTCTTTTGGTCATCAAAGTGAAAGCAGCTAAAGCTATGATGTTTAGAATGGATAGAAGTAGTTTTACTTTTTCACTTCTAAAGATGAAGACAAACAGATACTCGTAGTTGAACATCGGTTAAGAAGAAAGTTGTCAAAAAGCAATGCTGAGGTAATTAGCAGTGGTCACCTGTACAGTCCGGCCATGCACACGCCAGGATTTGAACCACAGTCCACCCATCCCCACCGAAAGAGTTATGTCGAGCTGCACTAGCCAACAAGCCACAAGCCCTGGGCTATTAATTTGTTGTCCAGCGCAACTCTTAAGGTGTCTGGGAGTTTACACAATTTACTATTGCACAACCACAAAAGCTGGCATCTGTTACAGCAGTGGTTCTCAATTATTTTGCTGTCATGTCATCACTGGAGGACAGAAATGTTTTCTACACACACTAAGGTGGAGAACAGAAGACGCTGCCCAATTACCAGGCAGGAAAATGCTGGCGGACTAAGCCGGTCTAGGTGGCTGCTGAGATAGCTGGGCAGGAGAACAAAACTACTCACGACCTAATAGTAGGAACACACAGGCGTAAGCAAAGGTACAAGAAGGCAGGTTTGGCACAGGTTGCAGGCGAAGAGCAGAGAACAATCTGGCACTGGATCGCTGCCTTCCAATAGTTTAAGAAGTGTAATGGTAATTGGCCGCAGGTGTCGCCAGCTCCGCCTCCGCAGGGCAGCGTGCACTACAATGAAGAAACAGAAGACGGCAGCAGAGCGACAACACAAATCATAACACATTCATTATTTTTCGCTTCAGCTGCTGCTGCTTCAACTCCCTCTTATTTTCTAGTCTCGCCAGCTGAACTAATGTACTTCCTATACTCTTTTTGCCTTTGCGCTCTCACGCTCTTGGCCAACTTTGATGCAACCACCTGCAGTCTGGTTGAAACGGTAACAATGGTAGCAACTTACAAGACAACTCCAAATATTGGGAAAAGTACCAGAGAAATGTGAGGCCTGGGAAAGGGAAGTGAAATACTTGAGTCACCCAGGACGAATGAAAAATAGACAAACTCGGTTGACAAAAAACAGACAAAAGAGAGAGACAAGATACTGTAACAACAGAACAATAAACACGTGTGTGATAAGTCAATAACTTTTTGTGCTCTGATTAGTTGCATTCATAATATACTTTTATTTTCAGAGTGAATTTAATGGTGATACATGTGTTGTACAATAGCAGAGCTCATATCACAATACCATAATAAGGGGTAGGTTTCTGTTCAGCACTTGACAGGCCTCTATTATATTGTACTACGGGGGTCCCTAAAGTCTGGACACACCTTATGTAAATACATTATAGAAAAAAAAATGAATCAGTAATTAATAATACATGATACATCCATCCATCCATCCGTCTTCTTGCAGCATATCCTCAATAATACATTAAATAATTATCTATAAATAAAACTATGACTCAAATATATATCATATTTATTTCTATTTCATATTGATATAATATTTTGAATATTAAATTAACTTGTTTTATATATCCATCCATCCATCTTCTATGCCACTTATCCACTTAGTGTCGCGGAGGTATGCTGGAGCCTATCCCAGCTGACTTCAGGCGAGAGGCGGGGTACACCCTGGACTGGTCGCCAGCCAATCGCAGTGCACATAAAGACAAATATATATATCAAAAGTTTGGAAACACTCGTTTAATAACATGAGCTAGTGTGTCCACAGTTATGACTGGTAGCGTATATATGCATATATATGTAAATATATATTCATATATGTATTTATTTGTTTATACAGGGTGTCCCAAAAACACTTTAAATAATTGTAAAGTGGATCTTTATTAGAATTTGTTCAATTTTCTAATTGTATTAGAATTTACAAACATCATTTTATTGTTTTGTCACTGCCTATTCTCATCACATCTGCAAGATCTCATCAAGAAAGGATGGAACACTGCGTAGTGTGGGCGTCCCCCATCTTGCTGTCAAGTCCTTATCGTCAAAGTCTCCTCTAATACTTGGCATGACAGACTGTATACTGTATAATGTATAATGTAGGTGTATACATTTTTTTGGGACACCCTGTATATATACAGCCCCGAACCTGTGGTGGACAGCAGAGGTCAGGGCTGCTGTCAAGCTGACGAAGGAGTCCTATCGAGCATGGATGGCTTGTGGGACTCCTGAAGCAGCTGACAGGTACCGGCAGGCCAAGCAGCACGTGGCTTCGGCGGTGGCCGAAAACTTGGGTGTGGGAGGAGTTCGGTGAGCACGACTTTCGGTCGGCCTCAAAGAGGTTCTGGCAAATCGTCCGACGCCTCAGAAAGGGGAAGCAGTGCCCGGTCCACACTGTTTACAGTGGGGACGAGGACCTGCTGACCTCGACTGAGGATATAGTCAAATGGTGGAAGGAATACTTTGAGGCCCTTCTCAATACCACTGACATACCTTCCATAGAGGAAGCAGAGTCAGAGGATACAAACGCAGACAGTACTATCATCGTGGCTGTGGTATCTGGGGTCGTCAAAACGCTCCCCAGTGGCGAAGCTCCGGTGGTGGACAAGTTTCGCCCTGAATTCCTCAAGGTTCTGGATGTTGAGGGACTGTTTTGGCTGACACGTCTCTTCAACATCGCGTGAACGTCAGGAACAAATCCCTCAGGATCGGCAGACCGGGGTGGTGGTCCCCCTTTTCAAGAAGGGTGACCGGAGGGTGTGTTCCAACTATAGGGGGATCACACTCCTCAGCCTCCCTGGAAAAGTGTATTCCAGGGTGCTGGAGAAAGGGTACAACCATTAGTCGAACCTACAGGAGGTGCAATGTAGTTTTCGTCCTGGTCATGGAACACTGGACCAGCTCTACACCCTTGCAAGGGTACTGGAGGGTACTTGGGTACTTGTAGTTTGCCCAGCTGGTCTACATGTGCTTTGTGGACTTGGAAAAGGCATTCAACTGTGTCCCTCGCGGTGTCCTGTGGGGGGTGCTCCGGGAGTACAGGATTGGTGGCGCGCTACTACGTGTCATTTGGTCCTTGTACAACCGGAGCAGGAGCCTGGTTCGCATTGCCAGCACTAAGTCAAGCCTGTTTCCAGTGAACGTTGGCCTCACCAAGGCTGCCCTTTGTCACTGATTCTGTTAATAATTTTCATGGATAGAATTTCTAGGCGCAGCCAAGGCGTCAAGGGAGTCCAGTTCGGGGGTCTTAGGATCTCATCTCTGCTATTTGCAGACAATGTGGTCCTGATGGCCTCATCGGGCTGTGACCTTCAGCGTTTACTGGGGAGGTTTGCATCTGAGTGTGAAGCTTCTGGGATGAGACTCAGCACCTCCAAATCCGAGGCCATGGTTCTCAGTCGGAAAAGGGTGGATTGCTCCTCCAGGTTGGGAATGAGGTCCTGCCCCAGGTGGAGGAGTTTAAGTATCTCGGGGTCTTGTTCACGAGTAAAGGAAAGTTGGAGCGTGAGGTCGACAGGCGGATCGTCATAGTGTCTGCAGTAATGCGGTCGCTGTACCAGACTGTCGTGGCGAAGAGAGAGCTGAGCCAGAAGGCAAAGCTCTCAATTTACCGGTCAATCTATGTTCCCACCCTCACCTATGATCATGAGCTTTGGATCGTGGCCGAAAGAACGAGATTGCGGATACAAGCGGCTGAAATGAGTTTCCTCCCTCGGGTGACTGGACTCAGCCTAAGCTGAGCGGAGCTGAGTCATCCCGGAGAGACTCAGAGTAGAGTCAAGAGGTGTCAGTTGAGGTGGCTCGGGTATCTAGTCTGGATGCCTCCCGGACGCCTCCTTGGTGAGGTGTTCCGAGCATGACCAGCTGGGAGAATTCCACTGGGCAGACCGAGGACACGCTGGGAGGCATTATGTCTCACAGCTGGCCTGGGAGCGCCTTGGTGTCCTCCCGGTGAAACTGGAGGAGGTGGCCGGGGACCAGGAAGTCTGGGCCACTGAGACAGCTGCTCCCGCGACCTGGACCCGGATAAGCGGAGGAAAATGGATAGATGGATGGATGTATATATATATAAATATATAAACTTCAAATATGTAGCATCCACGTTAACATTTTGGCCCTTACAGAGGAGTCAAAAATCAGCAACAGAACACCGGAAACAACCATGCAACTCGAGACCTCGCTGAATGCGATTCCACAGGTTTCTGCGGGGAAACACCGATACCACCTCAGACCATCTCGTACTGGTTGGTGTGAATGAAGTGAGACAGGCAGCAGGCCAAAGACATGCCGATCAGCTGAAGTACAGAAATGTTTGTTAGCATCTATATGTTGTTTTTACATTTAGTTACCATGTTTGAAGCTTTGCTGCTGGGAAAGGCGGACTAGCACCTGGGAGAAGGCGATCCCAAAGGTGACCCCGGCGATGATTCCCATTTTGCCCTCGATGAAGGATGTCACAATTTCATAACAACCCTGCACATAGTTTTTTGATTCAATCCCATTTAGCCATTTAGTCGCTTTGGTGACATCATCACTTCTCACCTGTTTGTGGACCTTGCGAGCTGCCAGAGTAGCATTCTTCAAGTCTGTCTCTTTGCAGTCAGAGAAAGCAACACAGCAGCTGACCGGAATTCCACCAGTTGGGAAGTAGTCGCTGGCAAACCAAGTTGTGTAGTTATGGACACCGCAGCAGTGCAACTACACAGTTGAGAAAGCATGTGATCAGGTGACATGCATGTTGCATAGGTAGACAGGGAGAGGGGGCGCACTGACTCTGCGTTGGACATCGTCCACAGCCACACTCAGGTCGCCTCGTCCGTCATATCGCAACACAGCCTCGCTGTACGTAGTGAGGAATGTGCCTTTGATCTGATCTCACACACACACACACACACACACACACACACACACACAGGTGAGCATTGCATTCAAAATATTGAAGCTCTGGTCAAGTGAAATTTCTGCACTGAGTTGTGGAGTTTAAACCTCATGGCGAAAGATGAAGCCTGATATTCCAGCGATGAGCTCAATTAAGAAGATCAGAGACAGAAAGACAGCGTACTGGTATGGACAGACATAGGACAAAAACAGGTAGAGGTCAGAGGTTACAATGACATAATATTGTGAAGTGCACAAGCAATGTATGGTGATTGATGACCAAGTTATTTTATGATAATGTATATTTACAATATACGGACCATAGCAGACCATACATTAATTCAGAAATAATCAGTTCATCCTAACACCTTTATTTAATGTGCAGGTGTGATTATATGTTCAATAATGAATTATAAATAAAACAAAATTAATAATAAAAATAACTAAATATATATTATATGTAATAATGTAAGCACAAATATATTAAAATTCATAAACTGAATTAAAATGAACATTTTTATTTGTATTATTTATTTATATAATATTGTGTAAATTAAATTTTAATGTTTCTAAAATCTTTCTAAAGTATAAATTAAAAATGTAAGTGCAAAAAATCCCAGCAAAAAAAAAGGAAAAAAAGAAAAAAGGCATAATGTGAGGAGTAAAACTTTAAATGTTGATGCTGATAACTCAAAACTGAAACACAGCCTATTTTTTTTCGTGATTCAGGCTTCTTGACCCCACAAATTGACTGATTTTTGGTCTAAGTGTTATTTGTATTTGTGCAAAATCTGCCCCTTTGTGCTTTTAAGCTCCATAATTACACCCTTACTGACACACCACAAACCAACAGCAGTTCATCAAACCAAACGCCTCCCTCACTCACGGTGCAACCAAAAACAACACAACAACTAACACAGATGGAACACACAATGTGACTGTATCACACAGACAATGCGGGTATCAAAATAAGATATGTATCACTCATTTCCTTAGTTGCAAGAACTTCATCACATTTTTCCTCTTTGGCATCACTGATACCTGATAAGTTTAGGATTTGGAATAGGCTTCACCCCAAAAAAAGTCACTTCTTCCGTTGCTGCTCGTGATGTGAGATACCGCTGATTCAGTTTCTGATCCGATACTGAGTAAAATTCAGGCTGGTATTGGCGATACAGATTAAAATACCGATACTGGTGTACACATTCATATAATATGTCTGGTCAATTTGAAAAAGTAGTGTATTTCATAGCATAAAGAATACAATACATTTCATTAATTTATTAGTTAAATAAATGATTAATTTTAATAAATTAATAAATTAAATTAATAAATAATGTAATAATTCATTGAAGGTATTTATTTATTTTAAACCCTGAAGTATATTGAGAGGTACAGGGGTGATTTACAGCAGTGGTCCCCAAACCCCGGGCCGCGGCCCGGTACTGGCCAGAAAAAATAATTTCCATTCTTTCTTTTTTTTGATGTTTTATTTTGAAAAGTGGCCAGATTCTGTCTGTTACATCCGTCTCACTTGACGCATGTCCATTGTGCATGTTATGTGAGAATGCATAAAGGTAAGTTTTGATGACTTATTGAGTGCTAATGTGTACATTTGTCTCAAGTTCATTCATGCTAGCACACTGCCTTTTACCACACACGTCAAACAACGATGTAATAATCTCTCTGAACTGGTGGATGGTGAGTCGGCATTCATTTTGTGCTTTTAATTTGATGTTATTCATGTCTTAGTTTTACACAATACATCATAAATGAGATAAATTAGATCGCTATAATGTACGAACCCCCTTGTGGGAACACAAGCCGGTCCGTGGGTCAAAAAAGGTTGGGACCACTGATTTACAGCATAGCCAAGCTAATACACAACAACAGAAAAATCAGGATAAAAGCATGTGAAAATGGCACTTTAAACAATAAAAAAAGAAAATAGGTATATAATAAAACCACTTAAATGTGTTATAAATAAAATAAACTTTATACACAATTGACTCATGGCTCCTTTTACGATCAGTCATCGTTTCAACAGGCAAACATTTCAGACAAACATTACCTCAAATGACTGAAGCATCAACAGTGTCAATATATGGATTTGAAACATCCACGTTCTCGCTCTCACCACTTTGAGCATCCAAGGACGCCCCCTGCAGGTGGCGAAGCAGCCAAACAGCCCAAAGAGAACAATGGCAGCTCCGGTGCCAGTGAGGACAACCGGGGCGTTGGACGGCGCGCTAGAGATCAATAACGTGTAAGGATTCAGCATGAACCTCCACCACAAGCCCACTGAGAGCAGGACCACACCTGTCACCTGTGAGGAGGAGGAGAAGCAGATAGAGGAATGTTTACAGTCAAGAGTTTCGCTGGCCGGTGGGAAGAAGCACGAGGTGATGAGTCAGAACAGAAAGACCAGTGCAGGCAGCTGTGGAGCCAGCATCTTCTGGTCGTGGAAGTGAGAGCGATTGTTGATGTTTTCAGCATGTTGGCCCTGTTAGACTCTCTTCATTGTCAGTTGGGTGCGAGAGCTCCGCCCTGCTTCTCGCCATTCCTCAGATGATTCAGCACCTGAACTCTGACCTCAGTTGCTGTGTTGTCTGGTAACAAAGTATTAATACAGTGGCGACTGTACACGTTTACCTCATTTGCAACATTAGCTTCCTCCATTTCTTCTTTTTCGCCAGGATGGAAGTTATTGTTAATGCAGCAGATGGACAAGTTTGTTTAACATACTCATTTGAGTTTGTCAAATGAATGTGCCTTACAGGATACCGTAGTATTGTGTAAACGAAGTACCATGAGATTTGATGTTGGGTGTGTGATCCAATAAGATGGCTGAATAAACGAGAAACGTTGGGAGTACTCCAGTTGCCACAAGATTCAACGTACCAAAAGGTAAAACACAGCAACAGTTTGTTGAGTCCTATATTGTCCAATATTGCAAAATTGCGGCGAAAACCGAATCATATGAGAACTCGGGTGTTCGAAAACTGAGGTTTGACTGTTTTATCGCAGTGAATGGGTTCCAGACCCGACTGTGAGTTTCTGTGAAGTCAAAATACCTGTTTATGACCTTCTAAATACGGGTTTTCATTTCATTAGAGCTCTCTAGACATGGAATAACACCCCATAGTCACTTTTAGTCAATGTCTTTGAATGCGCCTTTTGAATGCCTTATCTTTGTCTTATACAAGTAGTTCATGTAGCCATTTTTATGCTTGATTGCAATGTTTATTTTAGGCAAAAATCTCTAACATTTGCTTAAATAGGCATATTTTCTGACTAATAGGCCGCATTCAATGACGAAACAGCATGATTTACCAGTAGCAAAAATGTTAACTATGTAGAATTAAGTCTGTGATTAATTCTGTCTGACAAAGCATGACTTGAACTTGAATTTGATACCTCATTCACTTCTCTACCCCAAATATGAAAGATGTTTGAGCAGGTTTTATACCCATTGCGGTGATCGACCCATGGAAAATCGGTTTTAAAAGTCATTTACATTTTTTTTGATCATCAAAAAGTCTAGTGAAGACAACCAAGTGTCATATTTTTCATGTATATGCCTCACACTGCAGTGCAGCAGCACGCTGTGTATTCGTTTTCATCACATGAACTACCGAGCTAACACCAATGACAGGAATGTATAAAATTCACCATCCACTCCCTATTTGAGAAAATCGATATTTTTCAGCATGATTTCGTTATTATGATATCTAAACTATCCATATTTTAATAGCTTTTATATTTACAATCAAGGCATCCATATTGAAAATAAGGACAATGCAAATGCGACATGTAGTAATTGCGGGTAGTAAAAAAAATAAATTAATCAGATTTTAATGAAATTTGACCTGTAGATAGATATTAAGGTGAATGAATATCTTACATCCTTTTTATCTTGTAGTGAAGCTTTGATTCATGAGTCTAAAAGTCTAAAAGCTGTGGTTAGCATTCAAAGCACTCGTATGAGTCGATGTGGTCCAACACGCAATATAAATCTGATACAAAATTGAAGAGGAAGACGTAATCTACCTAACAAACATGTACAGTATATGAATGAAAATACTCTCCAAATGCACGGTGTCAGATTTTTGCGTCACTAAAATACAGGTTTTGTAACATTGCTATTATTAGTTAACATATTTTTGCAAAAACGTGTAGAGTGAAGCCGCAAAATTCTAACCGCAAAGTGGAGAGGGACGACTGTACTTCCACTGTACTGTACTTAAGTTGCTACTTGAGGTTTTTCTTTACTGTAGGACAACTTTTACTTTACTAATTTTTCAAAGGAATATATTTCCAATGAGCATTGCCGCTACTCATTAGTTTTTGTTTGGCGCAGTACTATGATGTACTATAGTACTACATGACAACGGCAGCAAACGCCTTTGACTGCATGACATTTTTTTTTAAGTTACTTTAGTTATTTTGTTGAGTGAATATTATTCCACTAGTTACAGATTCAGCTTAAACTTGCTATTAAACAGGCTGGTAGGAGTTAAAAGAAAGCCAAGCACTTTTGTTATATACAGGTAGTAGGTATAGTTTGTATTTTAAGAAAACTGGAGTAATTTTCTTGGAAGGTATCTTTACTTTTACTCAAGTATAACTTCAGGTGCTTTATACAAGACCGCTCAGTTCTTATTACACAGCTGGTATCCTCATGTTTTCAAATCCATCCTTTTGTATGTCACTCATCAAAGACCAACATCTTTAAACCTTTCAGAATAAAGTTTCAGCTCAAGATAAGAAATAATGACAGTACGTGTCAACGAGGTGTCTCACCCAGAAAATGAAGGAGTAGAATAGTAGCAGTGTCTTCACGCACAAGATGAGTGGTTTGGTTTCCATCCTCCTCGGCGCCATTGCTCCACTCTCTTTTGTTCTTTCTCTGTCGGTCTGCCGCTGCCTTACTCACTCAGAATTGAACCACATGCAAATAGTTACTTGGACCCCAGATGAGTGCCCACTGGCTACTTTGTGTTTGGCAGCCGAGCACACTCACCTGCCATGCTCACATTGGAGCACGGTCGCAATGAGCGAGGCCTCATATGGCGGAGAAGCTCATACTTCACACTCAGACCACACAATTAACATGAGAGTGAAGCTGTGACAGTGCAATGTGAATCATCTGCAGCCACCAGAATCCAACATCTCCACACAGCCAGCTGCTTCCTGTCACAGCACGTTTACATTTAAATCAATAACAACATTTCATTTTACTTATATCGCAACATTTCACAGCAGCAAGCAGGACTGTGCTTCTGGCATAAGAAAGAAATCCAACTAAACTCCACATGAGCGTTTACTGCTTAGTTTAAGGAGAAATAAGTTAGCAACAAAAAGTACACGGGAGAGGAACATGATAGCTGAAGGCTCTGCCAATCATTCTAATTTTAGAATAGAATAAGCCTTCAACAGTCACACAAATTAAGTTGGTCTCAATGGAGCAAAGTGAACAAAAATGAAAAACAATTAGCGCCTAACTCTCACAATTACGAGTGCGCCTGAACGCCTCACGGCGCGAGGAGAACGGGGCAGAAAGAAGACAGAGCATGAAGTTGTTCATCGCTCTGTGCGCATTATAGGAACAAATAAGTAAGTCTGATGATTATATTGTGCATTAAGAGTGTTTAATGTTGAAGATTTTATTTATATTGGTGTTTCAATCCCCGCATGGCGCAGCAGTGAACACCTGTCACTGTGAGTGGGGATTCCTCTTGAAAATGAGACTTTGTCACGAGCTTTATCATTGGTATGATTGGTATCATTGGTGCCGGCTGCACCGCTGCTGTTGGCTATATGACATGAAAAAAGGAACCATAACAGCTTCTTTTGGCATATATTACCTACTTTTTCAAGAGAACATATATCACTTGTGAAACTTACAGAGGATGAGACTTTGGATGTGAGAGTGCATGGGTGGAGCTCCAGCAGGACTTCCAGGTAGCACATAGCTACCTGCTAGGTGGGCTCCAAGTGAGAGAGCAGTCGGTGAACCCGGTGTCTTCCACCGATTACAAAGGCCAGCAATCTTGTCCGATGAGTTCAATTATTTTTCTGGTTATTTACTTTCTTTCTGGCTGTCACACACATATGGGTGAGTGTTGTCCTGCATTTGGGGTGAGTTAACTGCCGTTTGACTGATGATCACACCGTGAGCCTTGAAAACTCACCGTACTCCGTCAAGTTCAAATGCCATATTAAATGAAAGCTTTGTACTGTGAACCCCCACAAGATAGTTTTCATGGCATGCGTTCGCAGTTGGCTCAATTTTAAAAAAAAAATCAGATTAATTCGTTTTTAAATGAATTAATCATGATTCATCATCATTTGCAACTATGTTTGAAATATGCAAAGTTTTACTGTATTTTATTAACAAAGATAAATCATAGGCCGTTTATATACGGATGTAATAACAGCTCCAAATGAACTGAAAATTTAAATCAAGCTAAACTATACCACACATCTAAAAAATCGATTTACCGAACAATCGTCTCTTTAATAGTAGCAGATCATTTGAACTACTTTAACTTTAACCGCATTATTATTAGGAGCAATGAGGAATTGCTTTTAAAATTAATTAAAAAAAATGTCCATGTTGACAGCGTATTTTCTGGGATTTCCTAGCATACTTAAATGGAGGAAATTGTACGTCCGCATTAAGAGTTAGGAAGTGAGTGATAATATCCACTTCTGTTTTTCTTTGTCTTTCTGTTTATTTAGACCACACATACACGCATCATAAAGACGTTTTTGTGATGTCCAGAGTGTTGCTTATAGTTGTTTATTTATTCTTTCACTTGACCAAATATAAAATCACACATAAATTGCTAAATTGTGCCAGAATAACACATGCTAGTCACCCTGGATCAGTTCCACTGTGACCAGAACAACTTAACGGATTCAGCTCAGTCAGTCTTCCACAATATTCTTGTGTTTACAAGCTTGTTGTGTTCTTGAAGTGTGCTTCTCCATCCTGTGACGTGTGGTTCTGGTTTCAGAGACGAGAACTAGACTTGCACAGACCAAGGGCGGAAGGTTCCAGGCTCTGCTGGAGGACACTGACACACAAAGATCTGCTGTTGCTAATTTCCACGATAAACACTCAAGAATGCCAAGTCGTTTGCTGATTTTAAAAACATATTTTTTACCAGTTTGGTGAAGCGGTCACTGCAGGCATTTCGGATCCGCTCTGCAGAGGCGGGGCTATCCAGCCTGAACGGGCCAGTGATGCCCGACTCAGCCCTTGCTGCACTAATGGCGTCTTTGATAGCAAAGAAAACAGATGACGCAAGGAACAAAGGAGGTTCGCCCACAGCCTGACAAACAGAACACATCACTTTCATCCTCTAGACATCCGATCAAATGAATCAATAAATCGATAAAGCACGAAGCGGGTGCCAGAAAGCAATGGGTGCTGGTTCGTAGGTTGGTTACCTTGGAGGCAAAGATGGCCTTGTCATTGGGTGCGTCACGGAGCAGTGACACAGTTAGCCGGGTTGGAATGTCACCGAAGGCCGGGATCTTGTAAGAACCTGGACCCCGAGTGAGGAGGACACCCTGGGGGGAATAGTGAAGCTCCTCCAGGGTAAACAGACCCAGACCCTGCATGAAAGCCCCCTCCACCTGAAGAGAGAAATAGAAAACGTGACATCTCTACACAAATTAAAACATCTTTGGCTTTGGTTGACATTTTAACTCACCTGACCAATGTCGATTGCCGGGTTGAGGCTAACGCCAACGTCCATTACAATGGTAGTGCTCAGGTTCTAAATCAACCAGAAATGCAACGTTACACAAAGGTGCAGTGTTGTACAGAGGATTTTCGCACATTCATGATTCAGCAATCAGCCCTGCAAATTTGTTGACTGTCGACCAAAATTCAGAGCTGCTTCAGAATGAGGTTGAGGCAGCCCCACAACAGACGTAAGCATGGTTTTCATGCTAGGCTGTGACTGGTTCACGAGGCATATTTAGGGTTTAATCCTGGATTGTGCATTTGGCATTTAGCATGTTAGCTTCCAAGTGAACTATGGCAGAGGGTTCTGAAGCTGAATGTAACCTAATAATTGTAACAGTTGCAAATATTGATTCAAAAATGGAGAACATGAACTTCAAGCTAGCAGGAGGGTTTGGAGGGAGAGCTGTGTGTCAAAAATAAACATTTTTATGGGCGTATCAATTGCTCACGGTTTTTGTCCATTCACCCGGACATAACCCCCGTGAAAAGCAGTGCTGGAAAATGGACACTTTTACTCTGTTACATTTCCAAAGAGCATCAGCGGTACTCAGCACTCCGAGTTTCGTTTCGGCAGCCATTGGCTGCAAAAAGGACTAAGATGACATGTGCCAATCAATCCAAAGCAGAAGAAGGTGTGTGATTGTTTTTTTGTGTGTATTTCCCGGTTCACATGCAACGCGGATGGCCGCAAACAGCTTAAATTACATTGCTTTTATTTCTATTTGATTACGGTAAGTTGTTTTGTTGATAATGCAAATAGTTGTTACAGATTCAGCCTAAACTTGTGATGGTGTGTTCCAAAACAGGCTAGCAGGATTTAACTTATGAAAGAACCGTATTGCAGCAATGTGACAGACCAATCAAGTAGCTAAAGAAAAAAAGGGCACACCCAAAAATGAGTGTCACTATGCCTGCATCAGATGGTATAAAAAAAAAAATGATGTTTGGCCAGAGAAAAAAACTGTTTTCTGCAAAATATCTCGGGCTTTGCGACTGTGTGAGAATAAAGCTGTAAGGATTCTACCTGACTGCGTTTCCAGTGTCCTCTTTCCGACTTACTGTACATCTGCTTTTTTCTATGCAGAAAATTTGACACCGGCTTCTATGATTTTCCTTAAGGGACTTAAATTTGGATTCAATTTCATACTGAAGCCTGTATTTGGCGCACATCACAGGTATGTGTATTTTGTATTTTATTTTATACATAGCATAAATAAATTTGAATGCTCTTTAAAATCTTTAACTTTTTTTTACTTGTACTTTCTATACTTATGTACATTTTTCGTTATTATACTTTTTGATATTTAAATACAACAGATATCACCAACTTTAAGACTTTTACTAAAGCATTTGCTGACAAGAAACTGAAGTAAAAAGTAAACAGTCGTCTCTCGCTACATCGCAGTTCGAACATCTCTCCCTCACTCTATTGTGGTTTTTCGAAAAATAATAAATGACCGCTGTTTCATGGTTGGCCTATTAGTCAAAAAAATAAGGGTAAGGGCAGGAAGGAAGGGGGTGGGTTTAAAACTTGTTTAGGATCGTCAGGTGGATACCCTCTTTCATTGGTGTTTTGATAATAGGCCCATGGCACCTCCAGAGAGCTCATGGGCAACACCTGGTATCCCAGGTGTGCACCCCCCTCTGCTTTGAGCCCAGCAAGTGTCCTGGCGCTTGATCCATAGCCACTGGCTGCTTCTTTCAGCCACTTCAGAGACTGATCTTATTGCTCTCGCAGAGCCTGTCCATAAATGCCAAGGTCCCTCATAAGCCTGACGGTAGAGGAAGCCACAAAACCTCTGCATCCTACTTCAGCTGGATAGACCTTGGCTTTCCATCCTCGTTGTTGTGCATCTGCTGCCACAACTGTGTAGCGCAGTTTCTTTCGTTCGTAGGCCTCTTCGGTGGAATCCTCCCATGGGACCATGAGCTCTGATGTAGACCACCTTTAGTGAAGGGGATTATAGCACCAAGTCTGGCCTGACGGTGGTGGTTGCAATCTCTGGGGGAAAGATTAGTTGCTTGCCGATATCAACCAGCATTTTCCAAACCTGGGCCATGGCTGGCTGTCCAGTTTCTGGTTTGGTAGGGGCGTGGATAGGCTGTTTCTGTCCCTCTCGAACAAATGTTGGCACAAAGATGGAAATGGCAGTTCAAGGTTGATGGTGTTCCTCTCGCTCTCAAGGGCTGCTGCGAGACTCTTGAGGACCTGATTGTGCCTCCAGGTGTAGCGGCCTTGAGGAGGCTGGTCCTACAACTGGTCAAGATGTGTTTGAGAGCCGCTGAATTTGGGCAGAGGGTGTAGGTTAGGTCGTCGCCGTACGTTTACTGGGGATGGGAGCACATCATATATAGCTCTTATGATGAAGCTGATTCGCGTTTCTTCCTTCCATTTCCTAGAGCTGCCTCCAGGTGATCTTCTCTTCTCCATGCCTTCCCACCTCATCCATTGTCCCTGCTTGGCAAGAGAGACAGCCTTTGCGCTTCTTTCAGCCTCCTCCTAACGGCGCACTTCCTCTACCACCATTTTCGTCCTTTGTGAAGCTGAAGCTTTGTGCCAAGTTGGTTTAGTCACTGCAATGTCAAATCCTCCTCTTCCCAGCTGGACATGTTCCACAATGTCATTGTGCTTCAGGGCTGATGTAGCGTGCTGTACTGCATCGGATGGTGTCCGTTTCCTTCCCGTTTACCCGAGGTGGTGCAGCATTGCTGACAATCTGATCTCTGGACTCCTTCAATGTGACCTGTAGTCTCACTTTAGAGCACTTGTATTCTTCAGTGAGGCTTGTAATAGGTAGTTCAAGGACTCCTTTCACAGATGCTCATGTTGGTCAGACAGGGTGGGACCCCAAGCCACGTCTTCACATACGAAGTTATGTTTCGCTTCATATTCTCCACCGTTGTTATTGGGACCTCGCAGATCATGAGTGGCCACATTACCCTAGGGAGAAGTCCAAATTGTGGGCACCAGAGTTTGAGCTTCCCTGGCAGCAGTGTCTTGTTGATGGTGTCCAGGCTGGTGGTGATGTCCTGCTTTAGTACCCGCACCTGGTCTTTGTCCCTGAGACTTGCATTGTACCATCTGTCAAGGCTTTTGACGGGTTGCTCAGACACCATTGGTATTGGGTCATCACCAATGCAGAACCACACATTCTTAAGCTCTCCCTTGACTATTGAGATGCTTCGTGATTTATTCAGCTTGATTTTCATCCGGGCCCATCTGATGGTCTCCTGCAGCTTTCCAAGTAGCTGCCTGGTGCATGCTGCAGTAGCGGTCAGTGTGGTCATGAAATCCATGAATGCTCGGATAGGTGGAAGGCTGGTTCAGTTTTTTGTTCGCTCGCCTTCCCGCAACCAATCTGAGGCCCTGATGATGATTTCCATGGCCATTGTGAATGCCAGGGGTGAGACTGTGCAGCCTGCCATGATGCCTACTTCCAGACGCTGTCATGATGTTGTGTAGTCGGCTGTTGTAAAGCACAATTTCAGGTCTTCAAAATAGGCTTTGACTAGAGCAGTGATGGATAATAGAATGTGGAAGAAGTTGAAGGATTCCCAGAGGAGGTTGTGGGGAACTGATCGAAAGGCATTAGCCAACTCGAGGAAGGTTACATGGAGGTCTCTTTTGTCCTTAGCCTTTTGGATCTGGTACAGTGGAACCTTGGTTAGCGTCATTAATCTGTTTCAGGAGGTCTGACTCTAATCGAAACAAACGTTATCCAATACATTTTTCCACAAGAAATAATACAAACCCAATTAATATACAGGCCAGATAGCCAAACATGTTAACACAAAAATGTTTTTATAGATTACCAATTATAGTTTTACATGCAGAAAACACTTTAGAATTGTAGGATAATATTGTTCTATTAACTTGTTAGCTGAGTAAGTAAATATTTATTATAAGTAGATTTTAGAATAACTATTTGCATTGATTGTTATTGATTGAATTATTAACTGAGTGCCTTAATATCAGTACAGTATAAATATAACTATTTTAGGATTAACTGAGCGAGTGTTTACAAGTAGTTTATAAAAATTATACTTTATTAAACACATAGCTGAGTAGATGGACAACTGTTTAAGTATTTCAAAAGGTCAAACAGAAATAGTGTGACCTCACACATAGTGTACAATCAGCGAAGGCCAGCCGGGACCTCACCTGCTGGTGTCCCAACTTCGTCAAAGAATCCGAGAGAAAGTTATCTTTGGAGAGACTTGGCGGCAATAGTCTGAAGAAAACAATTCTAAAACGGCAGAGGGCACTATCAGGGGACCTGTCTCTCTTCCATCGGCGAGGAGGCTGCAGGCGTCCGTGGGAAGAGACACAGTCCGGAGCTTCGAAACTGCAAATTCTATTCTGTCTGATTTGTTTTTCAATACATTTTGAAAATGTAATACCAGTGTGTGAGTCATCTTTCCTTCTCATAACTGGAGATTAACGAACACGTAAGGGGAGGTGAAATTGGCCTAATTAATTTTCTAAAATGGTCCTTTTGACCTTTAGTAGGTCGCGGAGAATTTCATCTCCAACAGAATGCATAGAAATGACGAATGATAGGGATTTTTACCTTGACTGAAGACGTGGTTGTTGACAAAGACGGTGATGTGGCAGCAAGAGATTCCCTTCCTAGTCGCTCTCCAGTGTTTTCATCTTTGCATCAGTATTTGCTTCCATGCCTTTGTTCTTGTTACCTTTTTTTGGACTAGCATGTTTTGCTGCTTTGTCTACCTGCTCGGCTTGCTGCTCTGACTCAGCCATACTTATGATGTCGCTGTCAGTTTTTGTTGTAGTTAGTTTTTCCACGGTGCTGTAATTAGATGTGTATCCACACCAGTGTCTAATGTGATATACAGTATACAACGCAACTGCTTTAATTTCCACTCGGACCACCTTCATGTTTTGCTAGGAGTTATTTCATGAAATCTATAGTATTTCTCACCTTATTTCTGTGCTGGCACTTGCAACTTTTAGCTCCATTTTGGGTTATTTTGCAGCCATGATGAAAAGAAAAGCAGAGACTTGTGACGTAACTCTGTTGGCAAAGGCCTCCACTCACGCGCTGATTACATTGGCGACAAAGCTAACTTGAGGTTCCTGTTCCCCTTTATTAGCAAGCTAATAGGCTGCTAACAAGGATGTTTTGTGATAGAAATACACTAAGAATACAGTTGGACTCACGCAGTGAATTAATAATACGACCAAACTGCCTTATTGCCCGGCAACTGGAAAATATACGCAAACAGAGACAAAATGTTCGCATAAATTTTACGTAAACCTAAAATATGCAAACTTGGGCGTACGCTAACAGAGGGTCCACCGTATCTTTACAAACTCTAGTGTATTGCTATTTTTGTCATGGTTATATTCACAAATTGTGTTTATTGTTGTTCATCATTAGGAGATAAATAAAAATCAGCTAAAGATAAAATACGCCATCTCCAAAGACTTGTGAAAATGCTAACTTTACGTATATGGTATGTAAGGGTAAATGATACTGACTAATGTGATTTGTTTTTTCTTTGTTGCTTACAAACCTTGTGAGCTCCAGTCAAACAGTCGACCTCCACTTCAGAAGAGGCCACTCCGTAGCTGTAGTAGTTGAACACTCGGCCAGAGTTGGTGTCAAAGTCGTATCCTAAATCTGGAGTCCTACAGAAGACAGCCTACAGTAAAGGTGGACTGGTGGATACATTTCCTTTAGCAGGTAGCTCAAACATGGACCCACTTGTAAAAGCCGTTAGCACTCAGGGAGACTCGGTCGAAGTACGCTGCTTTCACCTGCAACACAGAGGCAACAAGTCAGTGTGGTTCAGACATTTTAGTTAAGTGTTGCTTCCAGTGATACTCACCCAGTCTTCCCATGATCCTTTGGGGTTTTTGCTTTTGTAGGGTTCCAGACGCTTGTTGAGTATCAGGCAGGCATTTTTCACAGCAGCACCATTGAGGTCTGAAGAAGCCGAGGCAGCAGTTGGACTTGTATTAGGGACTGTATTGGTGCTGGTCTCCGATATGTGGATCTTTGAGCAGGGGACACCGAGAACCCGGCTGGCAACCTGGAACAGTTGAGTTTGTTCATGTTCAAAATCTTAAAAAGTCTTAAATACATGTAACAACTCTACTTCCTCTACTTAGGCCACCTGGATCATCTTTGTGTGGAGTCCCTGTCCCATTTCTGTCCCACCATGGGTCAACAGCACCGAACCGTCTGTGTAGATGTGGACTAGCGCGCCGGCCTTTAAAAAACAACAACTCCATGAAGCTTAGTTTTATTGTGAAGATTCATCATTTTATGGTGCAAAAATGAGCAGCCTTTGGAAAATACTAAGTTCTAGTGTTGGTGGATCAGACCTGGTTAAGGAAGGAAGCGGTGAAGCTGATGCCAAACATGGTTGGTATGATGGCAAGGCCTCGTTTGGTCCATCGGTTCTGTCTGTGAGTGCAGATTTGATTTAACATTTCAACTTGTCTTGATGAGACTGAAATATTAATCCACCTGTTATAGAGCTCAACAGCAGCTCGCCGCTGCTGGTATTCTGAACGGGAAAGGCACTCGTCCCAGCAGCGGTCCAATGTGAACTGTTCCAGGACCTGGTTGTATGGTGTCAAGTCACCTTGGACATACAGGTTCATTCTGCGAACCTGCAGAAGTATAAATGGTGTACACTGACTGGACGCTGCTTTTTCACCGGCTTGGTATTGTGAGTCAGACTTCCCAGACCTTGTCGGCTGGCCAGCCTAGGCTCTGGGCTACATCTGTTATCCAGCTCTCAGCAATCATCATGCCTTGGGGACCTCCAAAGCCTCTGAAGGCAGTATTAGACGGTAAGTTGGTGCGGCACAGGAAGCCGCGACCGCGCACATTTGCAATGCTGTACGAGTTCTCCATGTGGAACAGCGCACGCTCCATGACCTCGACGACAAAGCAAAATTAAGAAAGGAAGTGAACTCAAAGTACCATCACCAAAGCATAATAGGAGGAATACTCACTGACAGAGAGAGGTCAAGGGAGTTGCCAACATTACTGTAGTACGACACATCCAGAGCTATAATCTTCCCGCTCTTGAGGAAACCCACCTAGCGCAGGAAGAGAACATAACTTCAGATATGTCTATTTTCACTGCTTCATGCCCTTGCAATTGACTGGCGGGTAAGTAGACATTCCTCAGATTGGCTGACTAGGCTTTTGTACATGAGCAAATCTTTCTTCCAGTGGCTAACGATCTAAACCCAAAAAAAAATTAAAATGGGTGCATTCGTGAGTGGCGGAAAGGTGAATGAGAAAACAGCTGAGCTCTTTACCATGAAAGAAGAAAGGACCTTTGGTCCTATGCCGAAGCTTTGAATGCAAGTGGTCTTGTCAAGCATCAGCAAGACTGAAAGTGGAAATAAACCCTCTCATTTTTTTCTATTCTTGCATCGGCATCAATCTTTTCTTGTTGTTGTTATTGGATTATGAGCAGTGGATCTTCGAAAGCACGAGTCGGCAAGCGGAAAAGGAAGGTTAGTTGCCGCTACACCGACAATACTACATCGCATCAACATAAATGGACCAATTTTTCATATGAATGACCCCCTTAGGTCTCACATTGTATGTTGACAAAGGCGAGGCGGATAATGTGCTCTCTGTTGTAGTAAAGCAACAGTAAAGAAAACATACTCCTCACAACACAATATTAGTGAATGGTATTATTGTTGTGAACATGTCACTTTCGCGTTCATGGCTGTTTGTGTCAGTGTTCTAGACCTGAATTGCTTGCAGTCACTCGTCTTTCTAGTCTATCTTGCCAAAAAAAAAAAAAAAAAAAAATTATATATATATATATTTTTTTTTAATCTATTCTATGAATCTTAGAATAGTATGAGGTTTCATTCCAGGGCTAACTGGTCTTTAATTTTCCAGTTGTCTGTGTCACATACCGACAGTCAAAACCATTTTTTTGTGCGTGTTATATAAGTTGTCACAACACAATATCAGTGAATGTTATTGTGCTATTGTTGGGGATATGTCAGCTATCCATTAATTATACCCAGTTCAAATCTGAGTTATCCGATTGGTGCCCCAGGGCAGGGTTTACCCAAAGGTAGAGACCCAAAATGGTCCAGCAGCCCCAAGTTTTATTGGACCGGCAATTGTCATACAAGAGCTTTAAGCTCTTTTATTGATCATCAGGTACACGTTGTTAAGCTTATTCCTTTTATTCTGTAATGGTTTACTTGTATTTTGTTTGGCGTTTCCTGTCTGCAGACTCCCTGAGTTCCTGTGCGAGGCGGAGCAATGAGGCACACCAGCAGCCACTTGTTGATTAGTTAGGCTCTGAGCACAGCAGCTACAGCAGTAAGACACTAGATGGTATTTCATGATTAACTCCCTACTATTGTGAGAGCAGCTTCCTTTCCTAGTCCCCTTCCAGTGTTTTCATCTTCGCATCAGTATTTGTTTCCATGCTTTTGTTCGTGTTACCTTTTTTTTGGACTAGCATCTTTTGCTACTTTGTCTACCTGCTCGCCTCATTGCTCCGACCAGCCGTCCTTCTGACGCCGCTGTCACTTTTTGTTGTAGTTAATTTTTCCACGGTGCTGTAATTAGATGCGTATCCATGCCAGCGTCTTATGTGACATATACAATGCAACTGCTTTAATTTCTGGTCTCTGGATAGGGTGCCGTCCTACTTTGTATTTTCCGTAGAATGGATGTCTTCCTCCAGTGATCAACATGTCTTCATCTCTGTCCAACATGCACCTAACAGGCTGCTGCAGCCTGGTGAGAGCGAGAAAAGAAACATGTTGCCATGTTTGTACAAATCTGTTGGAGTGATGAACCTGGACATACTTGTGCGCTGCCACGGCAACCACAGTGGAGAGTAAGATACTGCGACTCTCCTTTCCTCCAAAGCCTCCACCCATCCTTTTCACACGGACTGCCACCCTGTTGGCGGGGATGCCCAAAGCCTCTGCCACCAGACACTGAAATGAAAAACAATCAAAGTCTTGATCAAAACTGATTTTTATAATAAAACTCTTAAGTTTGCCCTCACCTGTGTCTCAGAGGGATTCTGAGTAGAAACAAAGATCTCCATTTCATCATCTTCCCCTCGTGGGACAGCCACAGTGACGTTGGTCTCCAGGTAGAAATGTTCTTGGCCGCCGATGTGCATCTTACCTGTCACCAATCAGTAAGTTTAGTCAGTCATGTGAGCAACTGTAGCACGTCCATCTGCATACATTTGTACCTTCTAAGATGTGGTCTGCCTGTTTAAACCCGACCTCTAGGTCTCCCTTCTGGATGGTTCTGATTGGCTGATAGAAGGACTGGGCAGCAATGGCTTCCTGGGAACAGAAACAGCTTGAATCTATGCGTTCCTTGAACTGCTGTCTGATACAGGTGTTCTCACCTGGATGGTGATGATAGGCTGCAGCTCCTCGTATTGGATCCTGATGGCTTTGGCGGCTCGCTGGGCATGAAGCTGTGTGTCAGCCACCACAGCGCCAATGATGTGACCCACACACGTGACCTATAGAGAGGAATGAAGAATGTGTGAACGCCACTTTGATATTGTTTAGCTTTTACATGTTTATTAAACATGTTGCAATCAGTGGGTCATCGGTCTTGCCAAAAAAAAAAAAAAAAAAAGTGTAATGACCCAATGTCATGTCCCTGAATGCACCTCACGCACCTCGTTTGCCACCACGAGGTGCATGCCATGTCTATGGCCCACTTGGCCAAGCATGAGCAGGGGGTGAAGGACTTTGAGTGTGAACTTAAATTGCCGTCCGTCTGACACAGAGCTCGATCGCCTTTATACATCTTTACCTACAAAGACGTTTCACCGCTCTAGCTCATGTTGTGTTGCGTTCCTCCTGAATCCAAGATTCAACTATCTGGCGGATCCTCCTGTCCAGAACCACTCAATAGACCTTACCAGGAAGGCTGAGAAGTGTGATCCCACGATAGTTGGAACACACCCTCCGGTCCCACTTCTTAAAAAGGGGGACAACCACCCCGGTCTGCCAATCCAGAGGCACTACCCCTGAGGTCCACGCGATGCTGCAGAGTTGTATCAACCAAGACACGCCCACAGCATCCAGGGCCTTAAGGAACTCTGGGCAGATCCCATCCACCGGTGGCCCTCCCACCAAGGAGTTTTTTGACCACCTCGGCAACCTCCGCCCCAGAGATAGGAGAGCCCCCCACGGAGTCCCCAGGCACTGCTTCCCTAATTGGAAGATGTGTCAGTGGGATTGAAGAGGTCTTCGAAGTATTCCCTCCAACCAGTCGAGGTCCGCAGCACACCATCCCCATCATAAATGGTGTTGACTGTGCACTGCTTCCCCCTCCTGAGACAGCGAATAGCGGGCCGAAATCCTTTCGAAGCAGTCTGTCTGGAAGTCGTTTTCCATGGCTTCTCTGAACTCCTCCCATGTCCAAGGTTTTGCCTCAGCGACCGCCAGAACCACCGACCACTCGGCCTGCCGGTACCTGTCAGCTTCCTCATGGGTGCCCCATGGGTGCAGGCCCGTCCACCAGACGCTAGCACTTTGAACAAGGCAAAAATCATACCTGGCTGTCAGCAAGGACGGTCTCATCATGCGCAATTTTCCCAGCGATGTTGCTACCAGGAATGTCATCAGCGAAGACACAGCAAACAAAGCCAGGAGATTGCTCAGCTGCTGACGAGTCAATGGAGCTGGGACACGCATAGGTTGGTGAGAGCCAGTCAGAGCAGGTGTGTGCATGTGAGTGAGCAGAGTCTTACAGGATGCGAGCATGTGCCTTGCTGCTGGTAACGAGCGCCAGGTACAGCTCATTCTCAAATAGCGGTATGTCGTCACAGTACACCGCCTCACCTGTCGCCTGCTTCAGAGCCGAGAGGTGCATCATGGGACGGCCCAGTACGTCATCTTGGTTCTGACCTTCTGGCACCTCCTGCAGGTAAAAGACTTAATTAGCTTTTTAATATGCCCTTATGGTCCTGAATAGACAAATGCTATACCTGGTAGATCTGGACACTGGATGGCGTCTCTGGGTGGTAAAGCTCTGTCGCACTCAGGAAGTCAGATCTGAGTTCCTCCACGTTGAGGCCCTGCCAAGGGACAACCAACTCAGTCATTCTTTCAAACATGGGTGTCCTAACTTTCTACTAAGGGCTGCACACTAAAAAAAAATCAAAAGGATTTGCCATTTTTATATTTTTTAAACAGGCCAAAACCAACCTGTGTAGATATGCTAAAAAGTTAGATATGTATATTTAAGCTAAAAAAAAGCTTGCAGCTTTATGGTATAGGTCAAGGGACACCATACCACCTTAGAAAAACAGATCAATCCATTTCTCTTTTTTTTAGTGATTCAGAATTTTATCTTTTAGAAAACAGGACAATGGTAGCAGTTGGTTTCCATTTTCCATACTTTTCCAGACCTGGAAATTTCTCAAATTCCATGCTTTTCCATACTTTCCATTAGGGGTGTCATAAGACACTCTTGGGTCTACGAGAAGAGACAAGATTTTAACATTACTTTGAAGAAAAGTACAATGAAGAAATATGACAATATATTAATAATATATCTAATTTAATTTCTACCAAGTTACCTTGCCTCCTCACGAGGCTACACTCTTCTGCACCAAAACAAAGAGACCGTTTGACTGACAAAAAGGCTCACTCTGTGCATGCCATTGTTCTATGGAACAAACACACCAAGGTGCTGAAATCAGTGCACAACCCTTTTCCACAACCCTGACTGTTTGGAGGCGAGAGGCGATGAAAACAGACAAATGCACTCGGCATTATAGTGAAGCTAGCAAAATTCTCAAGTTTATTTTCATTTATTGTGTGATTAATTTATTTATTTATTACCTTCCCAGGCCGAGTGCCCACAAGACACAAGTTATTTTTCTGAACAAGAAATCTTGTGATGTTTTAATCTCGTGGGATCTTGTTACAAGAGCTTTTGTGACACCCCTACTTTCCACACCTGCGTAGGAACCCAGATCAAATACTTAAAATATTGTTTAGTCGCTTCCACGCTAATATGCCAAAACACTTGCCTGTCCATTGTATTTCGGATTCAAATTAAATGAACTATCCAGAACGTTACACAATGGCACTGAAGATGTTAATGCTATTGTCGTCCAAGACTAGATCTTCGGCACTTACCACCACCAAAAAGTGGACAGTAAAAACACTACGCCCGTCTTCCACACGCATCAAACTACTATATTATCATATTCTCTCTGGAAATCTAACTCCGGGCTCATGTTAGTGGGGATGTTTTTTTTATTTTTATTTTTTATTTTTAAAAAGGCTGCACTTTGGACACCCCTGCCTTAAAAGATAATTTGGTTGACACTTTGGTTACTGGTCAGCTGACCTGCTGCCGGAGCTTCTGCAGCACTGTCAGGTAGAACTTGTAGAAGAAGCTGAGGGTAAGAGTTTTCCTATAGGACACCATCCCACCTGGCACAGAGGGATCAAGGGTCAACTCCTCTGCCAATGAGGAGGATGCTTCTTCCAGCAACTCCTCCTCCCAGCACCTGGATGACATCAGAGAGCGTTACATATTCCCTTCAATAATCTCTCCCTTTGTGCTTGTTACCTTCCAAGAAGTTTGCGTGCTGTATTCTTTGCTAGTACTGTGGTCGCTGCCATGCCGCCGTAGCTCAGCTTCATATCCTCCACAATGTTTGTACCAGGTACGAAAGTGACGCTCATCGCAGCCGTGACGATGCTGATGTCATCCTCTCGGCGAGGGGACTGCTTGAAGGCTGAGACAAACTGATTCTAGGGAGGACAAACAGAAACGGTAAGCACTCAAAGAAAGACAGATAGTTGCAGCTGATAAACAGATGCTTGGTCACTATCAGTAATGTTTCGATCCTGTGGTTTGCAAATGACATAATGGTTGCTTTGTGAGGGCCAGCGGTTATCTGTTGTGTTGCATCTACCCTCGTGCTGTAGGGGATCTCTATGGATAACAAGATCTCTTGCGGTCGCAGCAGTGTCTTCCTGTACCCTACAAAGAAATTGTCGTCCATCTGAACCACGCGGCTGCCATCTGACCAGCAGAGAGAAAGGATACAGTCAAAGGTCACACAAGTCCGAGTTCTGAGAAGGTAGTAAGCGCAGCGTTACTTCATTACAAGCCGTGGCTGAATTTAACGCTTAAAGCTTGACCAGTCAACAAATGTGTTTGCTACCTTTGTCGATCAATGTGAGTTTACAGCCCGCCGCCATAAAAACAGGATTAAGGTCTGATATGGGGCTAGCAGTCATGATGTTACCACCAACAGCCTGAAATGCACACACACACACACACACACACACACACACACACACACACACACTTGCTTAATGTCTGAACATCAGTCTTGACATGTCCTCCAGCCAGCATCTGGCACTCACCGCAACATTGCGTATTTGCTGACCAGCAAACCACCGCAGCTGCTCCAGCACGGCGAGGAAGACTTCAGTCTGGTGAGGCGGGAGCGTCGCCACGGCCTGTTTCAGCACTGCCTCCATTTGGCTCAGAGTGCATGCTGCACCAAACACAATTCCTGCAAGTATGCCCCACGCAAACATGTTTTCAAACAGCTTTACTAAACAGTTCCTGTGAGTTTAGAGTCAGTACTCACCGTCTTCAGTGTGTATCACTCTATGGAGCTCAGGGATGAATGCTGGTGCCAGGATGACTGGATACAACATGTTTTTGAACTTCACTTCTATACCTGCACACACAAGCATGCACACAGTGAGCAGGCGGTTGAGCTAGCTCTGTGTGTTTGTGTGTGTTTTATGTGACACGCACCCACTTCAGTGTTTCCTACCACCACTCGGGCTTCAGGATGTTTCCATTTCAGATGCAGAAACTCATCCAGGTTGTCAGGCTGCAGCCACACCGTTCTGTTGCTGTGGAAACGCAGCGAATGTGTCTTCTGACTTTTGCTGAGGGACTAGATGGGGTCAAGGGCAAAAAACAGCAGCATTATATTGGTCTGTGTCTCAATTTGCTTCCTTCCTTACTTACACTTTCCATTTTGAGTGCTTTTACACTGAGAAGTGCGGCAGAATGCAGTGCACTGTCGGTACCCGGATGTTGCAGTCAACACGCCCCCCGATGATGAGTGTGCAGCGATGAACACTTACCACCCTTAATCATCGCCATCTTGGCTATGTAGCGGAAGGGGAGGTGTAACAGATGCCAGCTAGTGTGGCTGTTTGATAGTATATTGTGTCAACCTCACTCCCCGACGCCTTAAGAGCCACACTGGGCAGTGAGTTGACAGCCTGGGGCTTTTGGCCCAGTAGCTAGCACTGCTCGACTTTACACTCATTCGCTAGGGATGTGGATTTCGAGCCTGGCGTGTGCACGGCTGGACTGCGCAGATGACCACGGTTACATTTGTGCCATGACCTGGATAAGGGGTAATGTTTAGGAGTGTGAGTGTAATGGTTGCCAGCTAGGATTTGATAGCACGTTCTGTCAACCTCACTCCCAGATGCCTTAAGAGCTGCCCTGGACAATGAGTTGACAATGCAGCGGTCTCATCTATAAAAGTGTGTGTCGCATTCTGACTAAAAGTCTTCACGCAATTTGTGTTTATAGATCTCACCTTGTGTAGAAATGTGCAGGTACCACTCCCCCTCAGCCACACCCTCTCTGCACCTCAACTTCACCTTTTAAGGTCCATCCAAAATCACTCATGAATGCGACATCCATATTTAACGACCCTTGACTGCATTGTTCTGTCATTCGGACCACAGTTGTTGACAAGACAATGACAAAGAAGCAGAATTTCATAGAACTGTAGATGGAAAGCTGATTACAGATTGCCAGCAGGTGAGACCAGGTAACTCCGCCCAGGAGTGCCAGAAGTGTGCACTGCAGGACACAAGGCTGCAGTGAAAGCACTTTTGTGCAAAAGAAAAACAAATAAGAAGAAGTTTACGCACACGGCCCTGACACTATGCACACAAATAAAGGCTGTGGTACGACAAATAAATGTTGGTATTGATCAGAAATTCTCAACTGGTGGGCTGCGACCCAAAAGTGGGTTGCGGTCTTTGACAAAAAAAAAAAAAAAAAATTAGTGCAATAACCCAATGTCCGTGAATGCACCTTGCGCTGGTGCTATTAGCTTGCTACGGCATCACGAGGTGTGCCATGTTTATGGGCGACTTGGTAAGCATGAGCGGGAGGGGAAAAACATCGAGTGCGGACCTACCGGAGAACAGCGGCATAAAGCGAAAGCTCACGTTGTGTCGTATGGGGAAATTCCACCTACAATGAAGACTACCAGGTACAGTCTGATGGTACTGTTAATGCCAAATTCGGTCCATTGGCCGAGGCAGAGAGGCGGTCTCCAGAAATGGTCCTCCTATTATTTATTAAACTTACCTACAGAGATTTTACCCCAGATATAACATGTACTGAAAACACACTTTACACACTTTTTTCCATTTGTGGCTAAAAGTATGTTGTTGCTGAACTGATTATGAACTTGTTTTGTGCTGCACACCGTGTTATTCTGCACTACCTCAAATTCAAAATGCACTTGAATGTGTTTTCATTAAAGGGACTGTTTGCAACAGCCTTAGCTTAGCAAAGGCTCCTGCACGTTTGTTACCTGGGACGTAGCTTACATGCTCGGAGCAAGAAGAGGGTGGGATGTAATGGTTGCAGCACAGTCAAAAGCGCCCTCAATGCAGCCCAGTAACCATTGCAAACAGTCTTTACATTTAAAAATTTTAATAAATAAATGTAATGTATTAAATAAATAAAATATTTGAGAAGTTAATGTTAAAACTCTATAGGGACCATTGTAAACTAATGGAAGCAAAAGATAACTAGAAAGGCACTCGGAGACCGCAGACCTAGTTCCCCCCATACTGTGATTCACAGCATAAATATTAGTCCTACATTTATTTTATGTACATATTTAGATTGCTAATGTTAACATGCTAGCACCGAACATAATAGTGTAAGTGTCTAGCTGTGAAAATGGCTAAAAATACTACTATGCTAGTAGCATGCTAACAATACTAACATACTAATGTTGGCATGCTAACGGATAGCATAATAGTGCTAAGTGTTGATATATTTGTGTAGCTACGAAAATGGCTAAAAATGCTACTATAGTAATGTTAGCATGCTAACACTTAGCATGATAGTGCTAAGTCTTATAAGTAATAAATAAGTGTATTTTTGCCTAGCACACCTCTTGGAAGAAATATGGAAGACAGTCTTCTATCCATCAGTTTTCAATGCCGCTTATCCTTGGAAGACGGTCTTATATCTGCAATTAGAAGTCTGAAGAGGGCTGCGAAATTGTTCAGCTATCCCCTGCTAGCATGAATCGAGATGACTTTAAAACTCACCTGGACGCACTTGAGAGGCAAGTTGCGGAAGCATCGCACGCTGTCAGTGTGGGAAATGTGGCTCACTCAAGATGAAATGAAGGAACTAAGAGCAAGGGCCAGAACCGTCTGAGAAATTTCAAAGCAAACTGGAGCGTAAATTAACCTAATTTTGCATCCCGCAGACAATGGGAGCGAAAGATGAGTGCAAGTGTAACATCCACCAATCCCAGCTAAGCCTGTAAAGATTAAAGCAATTCACCTACCCATGTTCAGTAGGTGCAACAGAGACTATTATAGATCAGTGATCTATCGTGGCCCGGTACCGGGCGTGGGTCATTTGGTACCGGGCCGCACAGAAAGAAAAAATAATTTCCATGATGTTTTATTTTGAAAAGTGGCCGGATTCTCTCAGTTACATCCGTCTCACTTGACGCATGTCCATTGTGCGTGTGCTAACTTTCTCTCGCCGCACAGACAGACTACTACTGTATTTTTAGCATTTTTCTTTCACCTCATATTTGGTCTCAAATGCTGATACTATGTGGGAATGCATAAAGGTAAGTTTGGATGACTTATTGAGTGCTAATGTGCACATTTGTCTCAAGTTAATTCATGCTAGCACACTGCCTTTTACCACACACGTCAATCAGCCATGTAATAATCTCTCTGGAAAAACTCCAAGCCTGAAGGGATGGAGGAGGCCAGAAAGTTCTTGGTACTCGAAGGTACCAGGGAGACCAAGAAAGGTTTTACAAATGACACTGCATCAAAGATAGGTGAAAATGCCATCACAAATGTCAACACTGAAGACAGACCATTGTTCAGGTAGCTAAAAAGAAACCGCAAGAGTAAACATGTCTCACTTCAAAAAGTAGTTGAAGGACAAGTACAAAAACACAAGCTTCTTGAAGAAGACAACCATGTGGATACCATTCTGACATCTCTTCAAGAAATTCAAGAACATGAGGTTCTTGAAGTTGCTCAAGAAAACAAGAGTCTTGAAGTATCGTGACCCCTCCCAAATGTCAAGAAAGACCTGACAAAACCATTCGGACGATCTCTCAAGAAGTACTTCAAGAACACAAGGTTCTTGAAGCATGTGATAGCTTGACTCTCCCAACCTTTCCCAACGGTCAAGAGGAACTTAGCAAAACCATTCAAGAGATTAAAAAGATGCTTTTCCGCTAGACCTTGGGCCCGATCAGGCCAAAATGGGAGGAACCAAAGCTCCGAAAGCTAAGGAAATCTTTGTTCTCCCAAACCAAAATGACAAAGCTTTCAGGAAAGAAACAGAGAAATATGTGCAGCTTGCACAAATCAAACTCCACACAAGTTTCGTAATACCAGACTGGCAAGGAAGACCGAATTAAATCACATTCTCCACCGGCAGTGACAAAACCCATGGAATTGTACTGCACTTTAAATGAAACGCAAACCAAGTGATCGTTAGGACTTGTAAAATCAAGAGCCAACATAACACCACCAGATCAAAAGGAAGCTATTCAATCTGTTCAGGAAGCTATTCAAGTATATTTCAACATTGCTAACATCTTCACAACAGTATGCACAGACAAAATTGGTTGGCCAATTGGATTTGGAGTGAAAGAGTGGCCCAAAACGAACGGGAAACAAACAATGTCCCATCTAAATCCTGGGTTATACTTTCCGCTCGAACGAGCCGCACGGAAAGCAGCCGTGCCGAAATCCGCTCGAGAGACCGTGCGGGACTTTATACTCGGTGTATCGAGTATCGAAAACACGCGTCCACCACGGTACTAAACTAGAGCGGAGGAAGTTTGCCATTGTTTACTTGACTTCCAACATGGCGACACTTGCGCGTCGCCCAAAGTCAGCTGGGATAGGCTCCAGCATGCCCCCGCGACCCTAATGAGGAAGAAGCGGTATAGAAAATGGATGGATGTACAACAAATATGGCATCAATTCCAAGTAAATTTCCAGAATGAAATAGTACCACAACAGGCTGCTTTAAGGCAGAATGGAAGTTCTCTGGTTTGTCAGGTTTTGGACAGGTGCGATACTGCAGTGTGCACGTCTGGTGGCGCTACGAAGTCCAAGGAATGCTCAGGTCGTTTTTGTGTATGCTCAATACTTGAAAACTTAGGGGAAACACTGGAAACAAATATGCATTCAACCAAAGTGGGAGACAATTTCTCTAAAAGAAATGTGAAAGAACGTGAAAACGCTCTGGAAGATTCCTTCCGTTCTTCCCAGGACAAAACGGGTATTCCGAACGCAACCTTCAATAGGTTAGCGGTCTACCAAGATGAAGATACTGAGCTATTAATGTGTGAGGTCAAAGCCCGTACATTTGACAAAGGCCCAATTGCAGAACAAATGAATCCTTCAGTCAACAAAAGATTCAAATCACAGACCAGTTCTTCCAAACTGTGGTCAGGTGCAGGAACGAACATTGGAGAAGCCAAACTTGCTGTTGAGAAACTCCACTTTTTAAGTTTCAAAAACCGCATAGCACATCCAACCTTGAAGAAGGTACCAGGAACAGAACAGATTAATTCAAACAATGTTACTAAAATGTCGGTGAGACACAAACACCGAACTTGATCACCGGAACAACAGGCTTTTATTGCAAGTTTGCATTATCTCACAACAGGTACAATAATCCCTAATAAAAATCTCAATAAAAACTACAGTTGCGGATATAACCCACGCTAAGCTAAAACTCAACTCTGAACCCCCGACATTCAGACCTGTCCGCCAACCACTTCGCTCCCCTAGGGAACACATTAATCGCAACACACATGAGCACAAGTCTTATTTATGTCGTAAATTGCTTATTTAGTCTTATGTCTACCATATTAGGTAATATGAGTATAAAGGCGACTATAGGGGTGTTAGTTCATATCGAGTGAGCTCTAATGTTATACGTTTGTCAAAGGCCGTAAACGGGTTTGCTCTAACTACAAAAATATTCCATTTATAAATAAGGAATCATACTTTGCGGAAATTCCCTTATCACTTATTGGTATGGATGGCATGGTTAAGTGTATGTGTGTTTATTTCTCACCATGAGCTCTGGAGGGAAGATGACCTCCTGTGTTGGGTCAAGTGGTGCAAAGTCAACGGCGTTAAACAGCATCGAGGCCGACTGTAAATACAAGGTCCTGTCAGTACAGTTTGAAACGTTACATGTTACAACTCAACACACCTACATTCATGTCTACGTCCTCATTATCTCCATTCTCATTGGTCATACAGCAGCCATTTTTCTGTCCCCAGCCTCCACAACATCTGCCCTCCTAAAGAGAAATTCAACGTTGAGTTCAATAGCAGTGCTCTGACAGACATCACAATAATTTCTAATCTGTTTCTCACCATTGTAAAGGTTTTGTAGGCCTCCAGGATAGGTCGATATCCAGTGCAGCGACAAAGGTTTCCTTAGAATAAGTACCTTTTGTTGAAATCATGCACAACATACAAATGCCATCATTGCATAAACAAGCTCTACCCTGGAAGGCCTCCTCCATGTCAGTCGCTTTGGGTGTGGGGTTGTTTCTCAGCAGCGCGTACATCGACATGACAATACCTGGAGTGCAGAAACCACACTGCGAGCCGTGAGCCTTCGCTATTCTCTCCTACAACAACAATGAGATGTTCTCGTTTTTAATCATTGTGTTAAACTTTTGTAGGAACTGCAAGTTTTAGTTTGATACTACTTTAATTGGAACTTGTGCGCTGGTGAACGTCCTGCCTCATTCTCATTTATTGGCTCATTGACAAGCCATTCAGAATGCAGAAAGCATCTTTATCCACACACACTGGTCCATTCAAATCCATTCTAAGGCTTCTCATTTGTTATTTCATGATCAATAAAACAGTTTTCAACATTTTACTCTGACGATGAGTTCAGGTTGGGGAAATACAGATCTAAAGCTTCAAACTATTGCTTTTTTTTTTTAATGATTCTTTTGGATAGTTTTCAACCAGTGATTTGCAGTCAGGGGAAAAAAAGAATAATGATAACATCAAATAAATATTAATATTTTTCCATCGTGTTATAAATGTATTTTCTTTTTGATTCCAATTGGTTTTAACACTTATATAAAAAATCGCTGATTTTTCACATTTCAAATACAGGGCAGAAACCTAAGATGAGGCTGCCGCGAGTGTCTCCTGTCGGCTAAGTGTGCAAGCCCTGCCTAAAATCTGAGTGCACTCAGTGAGTGCACTGAGTTTGAAGCATGGCACCTCTCAGTTTCTGTCAGCATGTCACCAATAATATAATGTTGCAGAAACATTTAGCCTAAATTCTGGTGTATAAACTGCTACTTTTTCTTGAACCCTGCGGCTAAATACAGTGGTGCGGCTAATTTTTATAATACACAGAGATGTCATACGCTGAGATGCTGCAGTACTCTCCTCATACTGAAGCAGGGTCAAAGTGGGTGAAAAATGCCGGTCTTGGACCTGTTTTTGTCCCTTAAGGGCTTGTAGTTTGAATTCTCTTCTGTAGCCAAACACTTTTAGCTGACATACCTCAAGTTACATGGACATGCATATTGATATTGAGCAATTACCATAGCTACACAGACACAAGCCAGTCACCTCCAGTGCCGAGGATCCTGCGATTTTAAAATATTATGACTTGCTTAATGTGTATTTTTTGTTTGTTGAGGGTTTTTTTTTTAATGTTTGTCCTGACTATTTAAAAACTGCTCAGCAAAAGTGAACACAAAAACATTACAGTGTGACTCCGCGTCAATTACACCGCAACCTGTCCAGTTTGGAAGCAACACTGATCAGTTTCACCTGCTGTTGTCTAAATCGAACCGGTGGAAATGAGAGGCATGAGCAGGAAAATCCCGATACAGGAGTGGTTCTGCAGGTGATGGCCCCAGAACATTTTCTTGTCGTCATCCTTTTAGGTTGATTGATTTTTGGTCACTTCTGCAATTTACCATGCTAAAGATAGCATGAAGCGGTGTCTGCAACCCATAGAAGTTGCTCAGGTAATGTAGCTCAGGCAGGATGGCAAGGTTTGCTGGCATGGGGGAGATACTGGATACTGATACTGGAGGGCCAGCAGCAGGTCCGCTATCTGCTCTTTTGTGCAAAGAGGGAAAGGAGGAACCCTACCCGAGACCTACAAAATGACCCGAATGTGCATGGTTTTGCTCAAACTGACAGAAACAGACTGCATGAAGGTCCAACGTCCACAAGTGGGGCCTGTGCTCACAGCCCTGTCCCGGCGCAGACCATCTGACAGATTGGCCATTGGCGCCCTTTGCTCGTCACAGATGAGAGTAGCATCACACTGAGCCCATGTGACAAACAGTCTGGAGACACCGTAGAGAACATTCTGCTTTCTCTAACTTCCTCCAGTGTGACGGGTTTGGCAGTGGGCCAGTAATGCTCTGGGCAGCCAAATCCTTAGACCTCCATGTGCTAGGCAGCGTACCCTGACTGCCGTTAGGTACCAGTATGAGAGCATATGCTGTGCCGTGGGCCCTGGGATACTTCTGATGTGTGACAATGCTTGGTCTCACGTGGCTGAAGTTTGTCAGCAGTTCCTGCCTGACAAAGGCATTGATGCTATGCTCTGATCCAGGTCCGGGAGGAGACCCCTCAGGAGAACATCAGTTATTTCATCAGGTGCAGACAGGCACGTGGAGGCCACACACACTACCGACCCTCATTTCGAATTGTCTTGAGAAATTTCCGCAGTTAAGAATTTTTCCACTTTTGAGGATGATTCTGAATCCAGACCTCAATGGGATACAGATTTGGATTCCCAACCATCACTCTTATGTTATTTTGTTCTCATTCCACTATGTAATGAATAAAGACTTTCAAATGGAATAATTGTCTTCCCTTTATTTTTGTAAACAGTGTACTGTATTTGTTGCTGTGTTAAGTTTTGTTTCATATTACCTTACATCTATTGTGCCTTTCCCGCAAGACACATAATGACCAGAGCGTGTGAAAATCATTCAATCAAGACCAACAGAGGCCACTGAATGGCATATTGGTCATTGTATTCCCACCAATGCAGAAGCAAACTCAGTATCAATGGAATGAAAGGGTCGTTTTTATCCATTACCTGAACAGGATGCAACCGTCGAGCAACACTGCCGATGCCTTCCACAGTCGTCACGGCAACCAGATGCAAGGAACAGATTGGGGCGAGGCAGGCGTTGACCGCATAATGACTGAGCGAAGCTAAGGAGTTGTCTGCTTCAAAATTTATAAGCCTTAAATCGATTTGCCATTGCTGTCAGATGACAACACATGACTGCAGGGGAACAGGACACTTTATCACGCAATACAAGCAGGATACAGAAGCTGTTGCGTGTATGGTTGATATTTGGACAACATTACTGTGCACGCTCCACATCCGCCTTCAGCACAACCTAGCTTGGTTCCTGGTAGGCCCACTGAAAAAACACATTAATACACATCATTCCTCACAGCATCACGACCTTTAAGACGGTCATAAGACTACCCCACAACATTGCAATGACCCACATGGTGTGTGTGTGTGACTCATTTGATTCTATAGGAATTGTTCTAAAGTACAAATAAAATGGGTGGAGGGCGGGGGTTTTGCAGAAAAAAATGTGGGAATGGTAAAACTTGCAATCATGCTGCTCTACCAGCTAATTCAGGACATCATGCATGAGATACTGTGTGCGATTTTGTGTGCATGTGTGCGTGTGGGTGTGTGGCTTACGCTTCCGCCTCAAATAGGTGAGTAGGGTCATTTCAGGATCTGCATTTGTCTCCACGACCTGCACAACAAAATCCTTTCAATTATGCTGCACAGTCAGTGCATCGCAATAAATTAGTTATAACACAACGTGTGTTCAATATCAAGTATGTAAAGTATACGTAAAGTACCAATATGAGCTACGTCACTTCAGGCTGCAAGTCTGTTTGCAAACCTCTTCCTCACCCTGCTGGTGTCCTGCCGAGCTGTGCACACTCAACTTGTGCTACCTTGAGCTACAGCGCATGTGTACAATAAGGAAACCTGTTTTAAATCTTATAATTGTGCATCCCTTTTGAAAAAATCTTTCACATTAGTACCATCTTTTACTAAAAATGGCTATATTAGCGTGTGTTGTTCTTTAATATACATGTTTTACAGTTCAACCTATTAAACAAAGACAATTAAAATGTATTAGGTTATAGTAGTCATGTGAAGATGTTGAAATTCTACTTTATCGACTTTGACATCGACAAGTGCCACTTTGCACTTAAAATTTCACAGTTTCACTTAATCACGTGTTTTCCAAATATATTTAATAAATCATCAATGTTTCGTGGTTGACTACAACCTCTTGTTAGGCAAAAGCATTTTTGGCCTAAATGAAGCATTTTCAAGCATAAAAAATGGCTAAATGAACAAAAATACAAACATAAGGCATTCAGAAGACACATTCAAAGATATGTTGTCATATGTGGTATTCTACACTGGTCACTAAGGGGTCAGTAATGTTATACTGATGAGATATTAGCCACGGCAGGAAGTACAATACAGAAATCCGAAGTAAAAAAAGGAACAACAGTTCCCAATACTAGAATGTGTGAGTCTATATTATGTCTTATTTATGTCTTATGGGTCTTATTTTCTCTTGTCTGCTATAGTGGTTAATACGAGTGTGAAGGTGACTATAGGGGTGTTATTTCATGTCTAGAAGGCTCTAACAATTTTTAAAAACCATTATTAGAAGTTTGTAAACAGGTTTTCTATGCTCTAAGTACGAAAAAGGAATCCTACTTTGCAGAAATTGACTTCTCACAGTAGGGTGTGGAACCAATTAACCTTGGTAAGCAAAGAATGACTTTAGTTAGATAGCTGCACAGCCAGGTGAAAGAAAAGATGTGTCAGAAATGGGTGAAAACATTTAATAACACCAGCAGATTCTGATATGACAGCACCTTGCACTGCAGCACCCAAGTACTTTAACACTTAAGCACTCAAGCACTTAACGTCTCCCCCAAATTCATGTCTCACAGTTTTATGCTTATTGTTTGACTTTTATTTATTCATTTTTCTCTTCGCAAATGTTATTGTAAGTGTTCTTAACATCAACCAGCCAGACAGGAAATTTGCCAGTGGCCAAAATTTTGCATGTGTATATAAAAATAATGACTAATATTCAATGTCCTGTCAAACAAATTGACAAAATCCACAGTAATTTAACACTTGCCCAACTCACCCTACGGAATGCACGCATTGGTGGGGGTGCGTGGCTCCACAGAGCACCACAATCAAAAGATCAATACTTTGATTGTATTTCCAACAATCATCATGTATAACTTTTCATCTGGATTAGCCATCGTCACAAGGAATGATTGAGTTCAACTAACATACACTTACCTTTTTCCCGTTAACGAAGAAAATGAGCTCATCAGCACAGGTCTCCTTGTCCCCCATGTTTCTGTCCAGTTCCCTCATGCTACGAGACCTCTCTGTGCTGTCAAGAGTCTAATTCCAGTTGCCAAAACTACAAAGGGGGTGTGTGCTTTCCGCCCTGCCCCTCCAGGCCCTAACCACCCACAAGTGGCTCTGCTACCAAGCCATTAAAATCCTGTGGGGAAACAAGTGATTCATCTCCAGCATCGCATGTGAACTTTGAATCCTGACACAGCACAACAAATTCTCAGTTCTGTGTAATTATTCACAGATGTGCAGGTGTCTCGGTGTAAAGGCCAACAAATATCGTCCATCAGTTTTACGTGAAGAAGAAAAGTTAAAAGAGCATTTAGTTGAAGAATGAACATCCTGATGCGAGTCTGCTTCCTTGTGTTGGCTGACATTTCAGACTTTGTTTGAAATTAGAGCCACGCAAAGGTAGAAATAATGGCTTTTCTACACACATTACACATTGGAACTGCATCCTATGGTTCATGTGTCCTTCTTCCACACTTGTGTTAATGAGACAAGGCTGAGCTCTTACGCCTTCTGATCAGTAATGAAGCATTGACTTGTTTTTACGGCACTGAATGGTAAAAGCCGTGATTCTGGAAGATATTTAAGTCTTCTTCAACAATGTTGAGTCGGTAATAAACACTGACCGAAGGCCTTCGCTCAGCCTTTCCCAAATTCAGGGTCGGGATCAGAAATAAGTCGGTCAGGCTAAAACATGAGTGGGCAGACTACGGCCCGCGGACCACATCCAGCCCGCCAAATCTAATCTAATCTGGCCTGCGGGACATTTCTAAATGATCATTTTTCCAAATCATTGAAAGCGTAGCCGGCAACATGACATGCGATCAATTCTATTGTGGCGAATATGACTCACACATGAAATAATCAGAGCTTATCGATCCAAACAACCGCCTCACTCACGGTGCGAACAAAAACAACACCTGCACCATGTGGGCATGAAGTTAAACGTCTAAGCGCATTCAATTCAATTAGGCACATTTCCTCCTGCCGCAAAGCATTCTGGGTAGCTTGCGGAACACTCTCTCGTGGTCGCCGTGTTTTTGCTTGATTGCAACACAAGCCGAGAGAGTCGACGGGGAAGTAAACAAGGTAGGACGTTCACATGCTCTTAATAGTCAATGTTTAATAGTTCATAGATTATATTGCAGCGTGGGAGGGGCAGAGTTCCTGCTGGACGACCCAACATGCACACAGCACTTGTAAATAACAAGTTGTTGGCTATCGATTGATTCAATGTCAGACCACACACCCTAGCAAGCTGAAGTGCCTCTGACAATTTCTTGTGTGACTCAAGATTGATATAATATTGCAAATCCCAAATCATCCATGATCATCCTCCAAGCAACTTCAGCCTGCGTCAAGGTGAATCCAGGACTGGTGTTTCCCTGACCTGACCCCGCCCGCCTACATCACATCACGCACTTGCATTTATCCACAGCGACAACTGACGAGTGACGCTTGTGTCAAGCATGTTCACGCGTCAACTCGTGTTCAGCTCGTGACCGTCTTAATGCGGTTCGCCACTGATCAACAAGTAAAATAACACTGCAAATAAGAGGCTCGTCCACAGTGTGTCAAACCACGCGCACCTCTCTGGGACCTTTAGTTTCCTGACTGACATGTTAATCAGACTCCCGTGTGCTAAAGGAATTATTTTTGTTGCCATTTGCCAGTAAAACTTATTATTTACTACCAAAGAAAATAAAAGTGTGCAATTACTTCATTGAAAATGTATTAATTAATGAATTGTGCTGCGGACTTTCCACAGGCAGTCAAGCAATGTTGTTTGATAAGGAAACCAGTGCAAATGAGAGAAATCAGTTTTGGCCGAAGTGATCCCCGCAGGGAAAATAAACTCTTTATTTTTGGTTTAGCCACAAGTCACGCTGACATAAAACGCCTGCATTTACTTGCTTGATTCTGAAAACTGTAACAAATGCAATGAATTTACTGTCATGTGGTCTGTCTCGTGGTCTGGTGGTACTGTGAAAACATTGTGGCTACGATGGATGCGCAGATGTACATTGATTGGCTGTCATTGTGTTTGGGCTTGTTTAGCATCAGCCGATAGGCTCCCATACTAGGGAGGGCAAGGTGAGGAGCGCAACAAAATGACGCGTCTCGTATTGAGCTTGCCACAGGCTACGCCAATAGATGCCAGCGTGTTTGATCACTCCCTTACCAAACCTACTGTCGTTCGACTTTTCTTGCAGCTTTGTTTACACGCTCCCTCGCTTTTGCAAAATCACCTCTCACTGTCTGGATTCCACGCTTGCTTCTGTTTTCTGCTCGCTCTCGATTCGTCACTAAACTACACTTGCTTCCAACTTTACTGAGAATGACATCACGGATTAAGACTCGACTAGACGATCAGCGATCGCTACCTGGCTCCTTAACAGTGTGACTGGCTCGCAGCAAAATGGAGGCTTCCAACCAAACTAGCTCATCAACTTCTGAAGAACAGGCAAAATGAAGCACTTTGGGTTACATAAATGAAACCAAAGAACTTTGAGTCACATTAGTAATGTACTGTTTTGAAATGAAACGCTATATTATTAAATATTAAAGGTGACATTTCTAGCTTGTTAGCATGTTAGCATAGAGCTACAATATGCAAAAACAAGAAGGGGGAGTGAGACAAAAAGCATTTTGAAAAAGTAATTTATTGAAAACAACAATTAAACTGAAATAGGCTGTTTGTCAGCTGATCAAAAGTTTAAGACCACAGGCTGTAAAAGCCAAAATCTGCTCAAAATTTTCATTTTCTGTCAGGCATTCACACTGTCATGCCCTCCTCGGATTGTAGAGCTGCATAAGCAAGACCTCTTGCAGCGTGCCATTGCTGCTGAGGTTGGGTGCAGTAAATCAGTCATTCTACATTTTTTGAAAGGTCCTGAGCATTATGGAACAAAAAAGTAGTAGACCCAAAAAAAAATCACACCTGCGCTGAGCTGATCCAGTTGGCAGCCCAACAAGACACAAGGCGGTCTTTGACCCAAATTAAGGCCCTTACTGGTGCCGACTGCAGCGTAATACCCATCAGACGGCGTCTGCAGGAAAAGGGTTTAAAAAACAAAGTCAAAGAACTCGTCTCCTTCAACACCACTAAACTGCCCGTTTAGACTTTGCCAGGGAGCATCAAACATGGGACATTGAAAGGTGGAAAAATGTTTTATTCTCTGATGAGAAAAAATGTAACCTTGACGGTCCAGATGGCTTCCAACGTTACTGGCATGACAAGGAGATCCCACCTGAGATGTTTTCTACCCGGCACAGTGGAGGGGGTCCATCATGATCTGGGGTGCATTTTCATTCAGTGGAACACTGGAGCTTCAGGTGGTGCAGGGTCGTCAAACGGATGCAGATGTTGCAGCGGGCATCCCTCATGACTGAGGGCCCTCGTCTGTGTGGTAACAGCTGGGTTTTTCAACAGGACAACGCTGCAGTTCACAGAGAACATAGAGAACATTTGGGGATGGATGGCAAGGGAAGTTTATAAAAATGGCCATCAGTTCCAGACAGTTGATGCCCTTCGTGAAGCCATCTTCACCACTTGGAGCAATGTTCCCACTAGCCTCCTGGAAACACTCACATCAAGCATGCCCAAAGCAATTTTTTAAGTGATGAACAAGAACGGTGGAGCTACTCATTACTGAGTCCTACTGAGAACATTTTTTGTTCTGGTTTGGTGAGTTTTTTGTTATTTTTTGAGCGATGGTCTTAAACTTTTGATCAGCTGATAAACAGCCTATTTCAGTTTTTTTTTTTTGTTTAAATTACAAGTTCCAAATGTTTTTGTCTCACTCCCCCTTCTTGCTTTTGCATATTGCAGCTCTACTTAAAACCTCATTAAGATCCAAATGTGCGAAATGCAAATTCTAGCAATTTTTCAACTGGTCTGAAGATTTTGATCAGGAGTGTACAGTTTATACTATATATTTTTTAATGAGCATTAAAGTAGTTTTCTAAAAGCTTCCACTTACAGTATGAATTGTGTTATTGAATTTTTTTGCAGCATGTTGGGGACAATAACAACTGGGAAGATGTTGGGATTCCACAGGAGTCACACTTTGGAAATGAAGTCCCAGAGATTTCCTCTACATTCAGTCTGAAGAAATGGATCATTGTGCAGCTACAATTAACCCAAAAGGACAATCACAGCGATATTTCAAAAGATATTTGAATGTTGCATAGTATATACTCATCACTTTACGATGTAAAGGAGATATTTTCTACTGCTGCTTGCTGTTTACACTAATGCCTCAGCAGTACAGCCCTCTGATTCTGGGTTGATCACAGTTATGGTCCTCTGTCCACTTGCATCTGTTAGTACAGTACAGTATTAAAGCTAAGTAATGTCAGTAAAATTAAAACATTTAAAATCAATTATCTCAAAACCCTGCAATAGGCATTATTTTATATAGCAACCAGCCTCAATCTAAGCATAACATTTTGGGGAACTGCAGCCAAAGCATTTCAGTCAATTTAAATAATACTATTTAAATTAAAATCATACTAAATATTAATATTTGTGAACTGATGGAATAAAAGCCCACACGCCTCCAGATGCCATGGCTCCACGTAGTGCTCATCGTCCGAATGTAGAGTTTGGCTAAGACAGTGCTAGTGATGTGCGGATCAATAGTAAAATATTGATACTTCCGATACCAGCTCTTCATGCTCTACAATCGATTCTCAAATCAAAATATCCTTTTGATACTATATAGAGCCATGTGTAAATTGTGAAGAACGTTTCGATTCTTACACGAGCTCAATAATTCATTTATTTTTAAATGGGTATTGACTGATTCTTTGTTTGAAACCATTTTCACATGTCAGGCAGTTCTTTGCTGCTCTATACTAGCTTGGCTAAACTGTAAATCACACCGATACGTCAATACACTTCAGGGTTTAATAACTTGAATTCTGAAATTAAAATTAATACTGTACATGAATTAAATGTCTTGTATTCTTTGCGCTATATAAAATACACTACCTTTTAAATTTATCACATTAGGTGAATTTGCACAAAGTATCAGTATCGGAAAAAAACAAAGTCAGCGGCATTACGTCACTAAGAAACACCACTGGACCCAGGTAGCGATCTTTGATCGTCTAGTTGAGTCTTAATCCGTGACGTCACTTAGTAAACTTGCAAGCAAGTGTAGCTCAGTGAAGGATCGAGAGCGCAGAAAACAGAAGCGTGTGGAGATCAGAAAGTTAAAGGTGATTTTGCAAAAGTGAGCGAGCATTTTAATTGTGTGCGCCTTCTTTAAGTCAATTTCACTCCCCACAGTGTTTTTACCTCATCGGTTTCTATGTTCGTTTCTGTGGTTTACTCCCTCCAAGGTTTGATAGTGAAGTGACGCCATATTATACGTAGCATCTGTGCAGTGTTGGTCAAACGTCGCTCTATTCAAAGTCGGTGTTGCCAAGTCTCGCGAGAGAAACAAGCAACCAGTTCTATGAAAGCAAAGCCCAACAGCAACCCACCACATTTTGAAAAAAAAAAACAGGAATGCAAAAACAGGACAAACCAGAAGTCAATATGGTAACGAAGGTGGGGCATAGAGCCCACTGGTCGTATAGCCCACCAGAGGGCGTCTTATTACGTGTGAACACAGGAAAGTCTGGCAAATGAATACAAAAGACAGGAGAGTAGTTGGCCACAATTACACTACAATTTTATTTTACTGGCAAGTTATTAAAGAGACAGTTACTTATTACACAACTCTTGTTAAAACACACACTGCTTAGCTCTCATTATGGGTTTCAGAAGCAAACAAGAAAAAACACTGCAAACAAAAAAGAAAACAAACGCAAACAAAAAAAAACATTCTAAATCAAGCACTAACCTCCAAATTAGACCAGGCTGCGTACGTGCTGTACACATTGCTTTCGGCCCTTGGCTAAAGTGCATACACCAAAAGGTTAATAGTTCATACCGAGACGGAACACTCACTAGATGAAATTTCTGGAGCACTTACTTATTTAAAAACAAACCAAAAAAAGTAGCAAGCAAAAATGGATCGCTCGCTAGAGAGCATCGAACGTACATAACAAGGCGCAATTGGTATAACTGCATACGGTCGTAACAAGGCATATGGACATAACAAAGCAGCAGTGGCTCTCTGAAGGCAAGACGTGAAACAGTTGGTCCACTGCAAACACCAAGATGGCAATATGCAGACTATGCACAAAAGCTACCTTTATTGCGTTCCGCCACGGGTCCAACAGGGCAGCAGATGCGATCACTAGCGAACAATAGACCTAACACGCTTTTGAAACAATCTAACACAGGTGAGTGTTGCTGCCAGTGATGCGTTCATGTGATCGCCGACTGTAGGAATTTTGCCTTTCCAATTGAAACAATGAAACAGTGAACTAAACCACCCCAGTACCCATGCGGTGAGGATAACATTCAATATCATTTGACTTTTAATAGCATCGTTGCAAGGGCCTGCTCAACAAAGTACTAATATTAGGAACCCATGTATCTACATTCAATGACACTCACAGTAAAACACTAAAGACGGCAGGAAGTGGTTCCGGATATCAACAGGGGGAAAAGCAAGAAATTTGTTTTGTTTTAAAATAAATAAATAAATCATTGGTATTAGCAATTGATGTGATACAGAGAGGGGGTTGGATTAAATAAGATCTGCTTCTTCCAACTCCTTTTTGTACATGTGGAATTGTGAATTGTAACATGAAGCATTCAATGTATGCATGTTCGAAATACATTAAACCATCACCATTTTGCGGAGACACTTCTTTGATGGTGTGTGGGTCTCTGTGAGCCGGCCCCTACCGATTCCTCAGCAGTCGCATGAAGAAAAACAGTATCAATCCTTTTAAAACTGATTTAAGAGAACAAACTTGGGATCATGTGTAGAATAAACACGATGTTGATGCAGCATATGAACATTTTCTGAACACGTACTTGACGCTATATGACAATTGTCCGTATAACCAAGGCACAAATAAGCAAAAGAAAAGAGATCACCCAACCATGGCTGACAAAAGGATTGCAAAATGCTTTGTAAAAAGAAAAATATATTATACATTAATCCCTCTTTTATCGCAGTTAACTGGTTCCAAACCTGACTGTGATAAGTGAATTTCTGCAAAGTAGGATTCCTTAGTTATGGATCAAATGTTTTTGTAGTTTAGAGCATAGAAAACCTGTTTACGACCTTCTAAATACAGGTTTTAACATTATTTAAGCCCTCTAGACATGAAATAACACCCTACAGTCACCTTTACACCCATATTCTCCAATATAGTAGCCATAATCAGAGAAAATTTGTCATTCAAAGCATAAATAAGACTGGTGCTTGTGTGTGTTGCAATAAATGGGTGTTGAGTTTTAGCTTTGAGTAGATTACGGCTGCAGCAGCCTGTGTTAGTATGATTATCATGTTGTTATTGTGCCTTTTGTGAGATAATTCAAACCTGTCATAAAAGCCTGTTATTCAGGCTCAAGTCTGATGCTTGTGTGCCTCACCGCACACACAGTAACATTACTGACACAGTGACCAGTGTAGAATACTTTGCATCACGTCTTTGAAAGCATCTTCAGAATGCCTTTTACTCTTTGTATTTTAGTTCATTTAGACATTTTTATAGTTGAAAATGCTTAATTTAGGCAAAAAATATGTAAAATTATCTTCAATATGCATATTTTTGGACTAATAACAGGCCCTATTTCTAGTGGTTAGCATGTTGGCCACACAGTCAGGAGATCGGGAAGATCTGGGTTCGAATCTCCGTTGGGCATCTCTGTGTGGAGTTTGCATGTTCTCCCCGTGCATGCGTGGGTTTTCTACGGGTACTTCATCTACCTCCCACATTCCCAAAACATACATGTTAGGTTAATTGGCAACTCTAAATTGTCCATAGGTATGTGAGAGTGAATGGTTGTTTGTCTATACGTGCCCTGTGATTGGCTAGGGACCAGTCCAGGGTGTACCTTGACTCTCGTGTGAAGTTAGCTGGGATAGGCTCCAGCATACCCCGCAACCCTAGTGAGGATAAGAGGCATCGAAGATGGATGGACGGAACAGACCCTATTCAACCCAGAAATAGGAAAAAACGTGTGGTTAATTCCCTGTTTTGCCCAGTGGATAGAAGGAGGATGAGTGTGTGCGCAAGCGTTTTAATTGTGTTTTAATTTGGCATAATTTGGTTCCTGACCCGATGGTTGTAGTCACATGGTTACAAGTTCACTTGCATTCATAAAACTGTGTTTACACAATCGGTAATCGTAATGCAATTAATTGTACTGTATTTTAGAAGTAACATTTCATAAATACTTTGTGGGTTTACCAGGCTCATCAGTTCTCTTTTATTCATCTTGTAAACATGCAACACACAAATATGGAAGTTCCAAAAAAATGCATACAAATGGATAGCCTTTTTACAAATAATCACAGGTTAATTCCTGTAGATGCACATTTGTAAAAATAGAAAATATTACTACACTTGTGCAGCTCACATCTGGCGTTTCCTTACAAACATGTTAAAGGACAACAAGCAAAGACAACACTATCGGTAGGAGGTCAATTTAAACACAAATATGCATGATTAAGATGACAAACTGATATATTTGCATTCAACTGGCAATTTTAACATACTGTATTAAGAGGTAAGGCATTTAACCTCAAAACACCTCAATAAAAAAACAATGTCACATAAATATATATGACCTTTAATTGTAATCTTATTGACTTTAAATTCAGAGTCATCTTTAATACTAACCTTTGACCTTCTGCTCTGCTGACAACTGCCGGCAACATGCTCACGTACACATGAAGAACGCAGAAAAAAAAAACAAATGACTTAAAAAACCCCAAACATTTTCCCTCACTCTATGCCCTTAAAAACAGTATTTAACCTAAATTTGAGCTTATTTGAATTATTAATGGAAGTTCTTGTGCACACACATGCACAAGCATTCAGTGTAACTTGGCACAAAAGAGGTTAAATTGTGAAAAGTGCTAATAAATAAATAAATACATACATACATGTGAACCTTGATGTGTCAGGTGTGCCTGCGTTATTTTATATTCTTCAGCAGTGAGGTGCGCGCATTCACCACTGCCTTGAAGGCGTCTTCGCTTCCAGGGGCCACACATTTGTCTGGGTGGAGAAGTACCGCCAGTTTCCTGTAGGCCTTGTTGACCTCCTCCCTGGAAACAAGCAGGTAGGAAACATTACTTGAAAATATACCAAACACCTTGTTCGAGACTATACTATTACTTATCACACATTACAGGGGTGACCAAGAATGGTAAAAAAATAACTATTTAAAAACATGGCACATTAGACTATTAATCTTGTTTGTAGTTGTAGTTTCAACACCAGGTGCTAATGCTTTCACGACAAGCTTCTCCAGTCCAAAACCACAAGTCCATTACACAAAGAACCCTGATACAAACAGAACAAAAAAAAATCTTCCCATTTAACTCTTTCTATAATGGCAACCTTCACGTACAGTGTGCATCTTACAAACTGAGGGTTTACTGCAAATTTTGCCAGAGAGCAACAGTGGCTTTTTGATCAATTGCGAGAAAATGTTTTACACTATGGAGGACCTACTTGATCGGAAGAGTCTAGGACACAACAGCATGTGAATGAGCTTTAACAATTAAAGGTTGCAAAAGTTTGCCCAAGGGAATTTACTGAAATATACGGTATACAGTAATCCCTTGTTTATCACAGCTGATTGGTTCCAGACCCGACCGCGATAAGTGAATTTCTGAAAAGTAGGATTCCTTCTTTGTAAACAGAATATTTTCGTAGTTAAAAGGGATTTAAATCTCTTAGTGGTAGATGATTCGATACGTATACACGGGTTAAGATACAATTAAAAAACAATGTACAAGTATTTTAAAAACAGAACGATTTGATACAATGTACAAACGCTACGATTAACTACATACAGTTGTATGCAAAAAGATATCAATTTTGGGAATATGGGCCATTATTTTATATATATAATACTTACTGATCAAAGAAGGGACATTTTAGGTCTTCAAAAATGTAAAAACTGACTTTGCATTAAGAACACTTACCTTTAAAGACAAAAATGTCCAGTAACAGGGTGGACATTTGGACGATGGTGCATGCCAAGTATTTAGTCAAAATTATTAGAGCCTTCATTCAGATAATTTGAAAAATTCTTGCAAAATAAGTTTGTTTTTTAAATTTACAATGCTGAAATGGCACGGAATTGTAAGAAACTACGTATTCTTCGGATGTAACTAGTTCTCTTTTCCTTTTTCAACAGTATAAATAATTTACGGGAGTGCATACGTAACCAAAAAACTAAATGTAGCACGAGGACTTGGATGGGAACCACGACAAAAGGTCTGGTCAGGGGCGCTACAGTTACAGTACAACGGAACAGCGCCAGCACAAAAAGGCACGGTCACGGTCAGTGAATATCTACACTCCTGATCAAAATCTTCAGACCAGTTGAAAAATTGCTAGAATTTGCATTTTGCACATTTGGATCTTAATGAGGTTTTAAGTAGAGCTGCAATATGCAAAAGCATCAAAGGGGAGTGAGACAAAAAACATTTGGAACTTGTAATTTAAACAAAAAACAAAAAAAACAGAAATATGTTGTTTATCACCTGCCTTTGCTGCTGAGGTTGGGCGCAGTAAGACAGTCATTCTACATTTTTTGAAAGGTCCTGAGCATTATGGAACAGAAAAGTCAAGTGGTAGACCCCAAAAAATTAAACCTGTGCTGAGCCGGAGGATCCGATTGGCTGCCCAACAAGACACAGGGCGGTCTTCGATCCAAATTAAGGCCCTTACTGATGCCGACTGCAGCGTAATAAGCATCAGATGGCATCTGCGGGAAAAGGGTTTAAAAAACAAATTCAAAGACCTTGTCTCCTTCAACGCCACAAAACTGCCCGTTTAGACTTTGCCAGGGAGCATCAAACATGGGACATTGAAAGGTGGAAAAAGGTTTTATTCTCTGATGACAAAAACTTTAACCTTGACTGTCCAGATGGCTTCCAACGTTACTGGCATGACAAGGAGATCCCACCTGAGATGTTTTCTACCCGGCACAGTGGAGGGGGGGGCATCATGATCTGGGGTGCTTTTTCATTCAGTGGAACACTGGAGCTTCAGGTGGTGCAGGGTCATCAAACGGCGGCTGTTTACGTGCAGATGTTGCTGCGGGCATCCCTCATGACTGAGGGCCCTCGTCTGTGTGGTAACAGCTGGGTTTTTCAACAGGACAACGCTGCAGTTCACAATGCTCGCTTGACCAAGGACTTCTTCAGGGAGAATAACATCACTCTTTTGGACCATCCTGCATGTTCCCCTCATTTAAATCCCATAGAGAACATTTGGGGATGGATGGCAAGGGAAGTTTATAAAAATGGCCATCAGTTCCAGACAGTTGATGCCCTTCGTGAAGCCATCTTCACCACTTGGAGCAATGTTCCCACTAGCCTCCTGGAAACACTCGCATCAAGCATGCCCAAAGCAATTTTTGAAGTGATTAACAAGAACGGTGGAGCTACTCATTACTCAACTGGTCTTAAGATTTTGATCAGGAGTGTATGTGGCTTAATAATGTCTTGTGGCTGAACTGTAGGTTGATCATTAAAATTCAAACAAATGTTTGAACTTTTTTGAGCGTGTTTAAACAAGAGAGAAATGTGAGAAAATGGTATTTCCTGTCTGAGAAAAGTGTATAAAGTGTATGGTGAGGGGTTTAAAAACATATAATAATTGTATAAAAATGAAGTTGGCTACTTCGCGGATTTCACTTATTGCGGGCTATTTTGGGGACCTATGCCCTGCAATAAACGAGGGAACACTGTATAACAGTCTAACTCACGGTGTCATCTTACAAACAACATTAAACTCATCACACATAATGACATCCTGTGATTTCCAACGAGTTGACAAGCTTATTGTAACTGCACTGATAACTCGTGATTGGCTCCTGCCAAAGAAAGAGCTACCATTTCCTCAATTGACTCACGAGCGGCGCAGTATTTAAACAATTAGTAGTAGTTCGGAAGTAAAGGAGCTGTCACGAGATTAGAATGTAGTCATAGATTAGCCCAATCATAATAAACTCAATCTAAGTAAAAATAACGTTTTATGAGCTAAAGCAATATGTTATTAAATTATAATTAAGATGTTTTTTTTTAATCATTCTTAGAAAGCAAGTAGAGCTTACTTGAGAATGATGTATAGTAGAGTGCAACGATTCATTCACTACATCAATGCGATGATATATATTATAATCCTACAATTCAACTACATCTTACTGTATATGTTGATCTAACATTGTTTAAAAAGGTACTCAATCAATTGAATCAATACTTGGAAATTAAGTATTGGATTTAAGCACGGCAGGCTTTATATTGGATATGTTAGTTTTTTTTTTTAAGCACTTTTAATGATAAAGACGATAAACGTTACAGTCTGTTTCTCGGTGACGGTCCTTGTCTTCTGGTTATGTGGTGGTCATGGGAGTTGTGGTTGTAGTAGTAGTTAGTTTTGTCTTGACTCAATGTTAAAACAATGGGAACCAAAGGCACTATTTTCCAGTGTGAAATTTGCTTTAACTTCCTTAATACTTGGGGTAGAGAAGTGAATGATGTATCAAATTAAAGTTCAAGTCACGGTTTATCAGACAGAATTAATCACCCACTTGATTTTACATATTTGAACATTTTGTAACATTCCTAACATGTGTGCTGCAAAACCTCTGTCAGTGTATTCTTGCTAGTTGCTGCACCGTTCTTTCAAATGGCTGCTCTGATCAAGAGGATTATTAGCCCAACAAAAGCCCCTGCTTCCATCGGCCCGTAAAGGTGAGAAAGTTTCAACACCTAATTGAAGATACCATACCAATTTATTTCCTGAGGAATTTGTATAGCGTATCTCATTGGGTGCAAAGTGCAGGTTTGGATTACACTATATAAAGTAAATAATTAATCATGGCAAGCTATACCACCCTCTGGTTATCCTGATTTTGTATTGCATTTTTAACATTTTTTTTTACTCATTGATAATTTATTCTTAAGTATGTCAGCATTATTATTAATTTACACCTGATTCCCTTACAAAAATAATGTGAATCTAGGAAACTTCACCTGCACTGTCTCGTATCCACGTATTTATTTCACAGTCATACTGGTTGAATTTTTGGCTGAAAAGTTACTGAATTGATTTAAAGTTACTGAATCGTAATGTCCTAAATGAACCAATATCGTCCTTGAATCGTATCAGCAACCACAAATCATGATACGAATCGTTATTAAAACAAATCTTTACACCCTAATGTATAGTTTACATGAGAATGACTCCTGTAAAAACTGTCTATGTGGAAAAAGTCACTGAGCTTTTTTAAAGTAAATGTCACTCCAGATTTTTTTCAGATATGATTAGGGCCCAACTAAACTTTTCACCACAACTCGTCAACTCACCGTGTGGCACCAGGTTTGACCCCCAGCATGTCCCAGGAGTCCTTACTGTTTCTGATACGTCGGATAGTGTCTGCTTGCTCTTTGGTGAAGCCAACGCTGACATCTGACACAGGACGCTTCCCGCCGTTTTCACACATATCAGTGATGGAGGAGAAGAAGGCCTGGACACCACAAACACATCACAGGCAGACTCGGTATAAATTCTGGTTCAGTGCCAGGTGATACTCCTGTGTGTTTGCCCACCTGGAACATCTCGTTGATACCCTCTCCGCTTTGTGCAGATGTCTCAAAGTAATGAAACCCCCGAGACTCCGCCCACAGACGGCCCTCTCCTTCGTCCACCACTCGCCGTTTCATCAGGTCCACCTGAGGGCACATTCAGGTGCAAGTCAGGAAGTGACTTGAAGTCCGCTATAGTCAAACTAAGTCGAACCTTGTTGGCGCAGACCACAAACACAATGCTGTCCATGTTGGCCTGAGAGCCCATTTCCTGTTTCATCTCTCCCAGCCAGCTGTCCAGGGCATCAAAACTGTCCCGGAGGCCGACATCATATACCAGCAGCACGCCCTGACTGTCCTTGTAGAACTCATTGCGCACCTGCAGAAGAACAGACTCATCAAAGAGCAAACCCTGCTGGGTATTGCGGGCACTTCAAGCCCAATTGACATCCTGAGTAGGGCTGGGTATTAATCAAAACACCATAATGGCACCGGTGCCGACGTAAACGGAAGTAACCAGACCAAAAAAAACGAAGCAGATATCAGTGCCTCGTTTCGGTGCTAAATTAACAGTTAACAGATTTGTTAGAAGGATGCTGAGTTTTGAACTGCCAGGCAGGAGGCGTAGAGGAAGACCAAAGAGGAGGTTTATGGATGTAGTGAAAGAGGACATGAAGGTAGTTGGTGTGAGAGAAGAGGATGCAGAAGACAGGGTTAGATGGAGGCAATTGATTCGCTGTGGCAACCCCTGAAGGGAAAAGCCGAAAGGAAAAGAAGAAGAAGAAGAAGAAGAAGAACAAGATTTGTTTATATCAATGCACCGCTTAATAACATTGATGGAGTCATTTACTTATAAGACAACACAGAGGGCAAGAAGCTAAATGGAAAATTGGCGAGTCAAGAGCGAGAAGAACACTCGAAAGTGTGGAGCAATTTAATGAAAACAAGCAAGAAAGGTCTGTGACATGTAAACTTTGCAAAGCCAAACTCATATTTCATGGCAGCATGAGCTCCTTAAACGCAAATACCCTGGAGACACATGTGGGACATGGACACATGTCTTTCTCTTTTCTGTGTGTTCTGAAGATATAAAAACAGACAAAAACAGACAGCTCATTACTGCACGTATGGGACCCACTTATTTCGCTTATCAAGCCTTCTGAAAAATACTCCAAAAAGTGGCAACAATGCTCCATTTGCATATAATGTGACATGCATATAACCAAACTACAGCGACATTGTTATTACTATTATTGAAGGGATAGTTCAGATTTATTTACATTAAGTTGTATGAAATCCACAAAAGCAGTATAGTGGATCAACTGTCTCTTACCCCACACTTTGTTCCGTGAGCAGAGTTCTGGTTGGATTTTGGTGAGGAGGAACGTAGTTCCGGTTAGTTGCTGGGGTCACTTAAGTAAAGAGTTTTGCTTCTCAAAACAATATGCGTTCAAAAGAGTAATACATTTGCATCACATAACTGTTTCTAACAAAAAAGTCAGATCTCTCAGTTGCTTGTTGTTTTCAGTTGTTTTTTCAGTTGTTTTGTCTCAGTGTGTATCACTACGCGCTCTGGCCTGTTGTGTATGTGTTCCACAGCAAATGGAGACTGCTGCAATGCAAAAGTCTCCATCCGCGCATGTAAACACTGTGTTGGAGGTTTTTGGAGGTGTTTTAATAGCGGTCTTTGTAGGCGGCATAAGTGGATCCTGTTACGTGAGGTAAAAAAGACAGCTTGAGCGGCCTTATCTGTTTTTATATTGTTAGAATGCACAGAAAGAGAGACATGTGTTCATGTCTCACATCAAAATTCCCCAAAAACCTTGATATCAGTGCTTAGCGCTCTGTTTTCCTCTGTAAGATTTTTAACCTAAGAGCAGCACGTAAGGCAGTATTATCATCTTGCCAGCAGTTGTAATTCGTTTATTTCAAGAAATCTGTACCTCTCGCTTGTCCGAGTTCAAGTTGAGGGTGTCACAATCAGTTCTGACCTTATGTTCCTGAAGTGTAGTCAGGAAAGCACCAAAATAGTTCGAAACTCTATTGTCGACAGCAGACCTTTTGCCATGTACGTCGTTTCCAGTCAACAACAACAAAAAAAATTAATTTATGTCTTCCTTTTCTCAAGTACCAATTCGGACAACGTTTAAGCACCAGCACTGTTTGAAAAGTACCGGTTTGGTACTGTTAGCAAATAATATCTAACGATACCCAACCCTCATTTTGTCATTTGAAACAAGACAATAAAGAATGAGCTTTTTGGGACTCACTTCATAGAAGAAAGGATGTCCGGCCATGTCAAAGATGTTCACTTTGATTTCTCTGTCGCGAACCTGCACCCTGGCAACAGACACCTTAGTAGGATGACATTACAAATACATGCAAAAATCGTGAACATACTTACTTGGTGACACCATAGTCAATCCCAATAGTGGCCAAATATTTGGGAACAAACCTCTTCTCACAGTAACGTTTAATGATGCAACTCTGCAGGGAGAAAATTTATAAATGCTTATGTCTAATTCCATTTCATGTAAATTTTCAGCATTAATACAACTACTTGAAGGTCAGAGTCAAGCACTTTTAGAATGATTTTTCAAGCTTTTGATCATGTTGGCTCAGATGCCCCACAATGCCCTAAGGTTTTTACTGTAGTACTGTTTCCTACAGTTGTTATGTTTTATGTTGGGATGTCCGATATGCCGATATTGTCCAATTTCTGATTCCGATATCAACCGATACCGATATGTGTAGCATCACATATCTTTTTCTTGAGTAAAATTGTTCTAAAGTATCAATACATGAGTACAGTTGTTTTGTCGGCTACTCCACCCATCTCTGAGTAGATAATTAATGTATTACATATTTAATATAAGAACGCATTTGTGTTTCTTGTGCCTTGATTTATGTTATTTTTGGAAAGATTTAGTTTAACAGGTATTGTTTAAAATACATGAATTTGTGAATACATGAATTTTATATATATTATATATATCTAGTACTGTGTATAGTTTTTCGGCACTACTTTGTGCTCTGTAGCTGATGTAATGTGAATTACTCCTGTGTGGGATCAATAAAGTTCTTATCTTAGCCATCTGAGAAGATCAAATACATTGTTTTGGGTGCTTAACTCTTTCCCAAGCATATTAGTGCATGTGTGAATGTATGAACAAGAGGCATTAACTTAAATTTCTTTGTAGAAAAGCACGTTATGAAAGTAAGTACATTTAATTGTATTCACTTACAGCGCAGCCTTGCCACATCCAATATGGCGGCGACATGTATTGAGCTCACATACTAGTTGTAGGTTATTTTGCATTATTTGTCGGTAGTGTCTTGTCTGTTGTTATCTACCTATTACATTGCTATTTGATAATTTTTTTAGCTCTTTCTTTTAAGACACTGTGTGGAATGGTAACACATAATATCGGTTCATCGGTTGTTTTTTCTCCCAACTACGATATTGGCGCACAAGTGATGACATTGTGCTTCATACAGCAACAACCTTGGTAGCTCAGTATGTCCCCAGTCAGGAATTATTTCCCCTTCGGATTGTAAACGAGCAATTTGCACAAAGCGCTGATAGGGGTCATGACTCTCATTTGACTTAATTAAGTCAAACCTATTTTACTTGTTGCTTAAAATAAATGTGACACTTTTTCTATAACTTATATTGTATATTGCAATATTGTTTTGCACAAACAGTGTTTATTTGTGAAATGCATACAGTGGCATCACAGTAAAAGAAGCATAATGTGTTCATTGCACGAGATGTGACTTGACATAAGTTAGAGGGAAGAGCTGCTGCCTATATCAGTATCAGTAATGAAGTGCTGGACAGCATCGTATATCGTTTATCAGTAAAAAGCCGATATCAAGCATCTCTACATTAAAAATTTAAGTGTTTTTAGAAGATCCATCATTTGAAGTAAACCAGTTTAACCTGTATTTTATCATCATGGTCATAGCATTACGGTCATAACTGTGCCATTTTTATTTATTTTCATGGGCATGGATGATTCTAAACTTTCAGTAACTGATTTATTAACTTGTTTACTGTAATTGATTTCTGTAAGTTACCACACAATTTAAGGCATTATGACCAACCCAAAGTCAGTATAACTAGTTTAATATTACTGCATTACCAGACTCTGTTAGTCAGATGCACATAATATACCAGCAAATATACGTTTTACATATAACTTACCTTACCAACTTCGGCATTACCGAGGCTTATTACTTTCACCCGGAGCGGTTTCTTGTTGTCTCGTCTCTTTGGTACATTTGTTTCCATTTTAATTGTAGAAATAGGCTAACACACAGCAGGACAACTAACGAGGCTGACAAACCGTTAGCAAGCGGGTTAGCACCTAGCACGGAGCCATGGATGCAGCGCGTGGCTAATCGACTAATTATTTTTTTATTAAGTTTGGCATTAGTGACGATATTTGGCAAACATCCATCGTAAAATACAGCACAAGCACAGAACATTTGCTAGCATCATAGCCTAAAAGGTATCTAGCATAACGGCGATGCAAGGTAGTACTTCCGCTCGTTCTTTCACAATAAACCAAAAACGACAGCGCCTGTTCGAATAAACAGTAATAATAGTAGTAATAGCCAAAAGTGAGGATGGTAAGCTACTTTAAAAGAAACAAGTTTATTGATACACACTGTATTCCCAAGTGAATTATTCTAAGCATTTTGAACATGCTTAGAGTTACATAGAACCCTATGACATGGTTACACATGCACAATCCAACATGTCCAAAAATGAGTAGAAAGAAGCAGTTTATTTAATAAATCCCTCTCTCAATGTCTCAGCAATTACTGATAATTTCTTCACTTCCAGTGTTTAACATGTACCACTTTACCATTTTTTTCATTTGTGAAAAAAAAAATATTTTGAAAAACTGGACTAGTAAAGTTAATAAGTTTAGTAGAATGCAGAATGTAACATATTGTAACATGTATTACATATTGAAACAAAGAAAACTGGTTCTATCTGTTGGATATAGTGGGCTCTTATAATATGTTGAAAACCAGTGGCAGGTGGTCAGGGCCAGCAAGGCTTTCTCTGCAGGCCTAAACACAATCAAAATTACTGACCTACATTTACAACTTCAATTAGAGTATTTGTTCAATGAAATTGTATTACTTTATTCTCAACAGTCTATTCCTGTTCATTTTGTAGCATGTCTCTTGGCTTCTGTAGATTTTGTTTGTCCAATCACAAGTATTCAAATAATTTATATAACTTATTTTGCTGAATGAATTGTATTAAAGAGTAGAAAGGCACCGACAAGGCATGGAAAAGAGTTCAATGCACAACTGTCTGTCTGTCTGTGGCGCGTACAGGAAGTGGCTGCATCTGTAGGGCGTCATAGGTCTCGATGTTTGCTGCGCTGAGACCCTAAAGTCACAGAATATTTTCTGAGTTGAAATAATGAGGAACATTTGATTACCGACTGAAACTAAAGTCACACTCACATGGTAAATCTGCTCCTTCCTTCTGGGTCGCTGAGAAGCAGCAAAAACATGAACAGTTGAATCATTCAAATCACAAAATGTCTATAAAGAGTGTGTAAAAGATTGGAGTCAACACCCACATCTCTTTTAGCAGGAAGTTCTCTGTATTCACCATCTGTTCGTTTGTTCAAGTCCTGAAACAAGCACACACGCATAACAATGTCTTTTGTTTCATTAACTGATGCCAAACTTAATTCCCATGTTCAAACTGTTACCGTGTACGTGGCATTGTCCTTCAACCAGTGATTCTGTAGTGGAGAACAGATTAGCAGCAGTTATTGAGAGAAGACTGTGAAACATGGAATAGTACACATATTCACTGGTAAAGATTTCAAAATATATTCATTAGTAAACCATGCTGTTTTGTGGTTTACGGTTATAAGTCAAAATATATGCATTATGTATTTTTTCCTAAATTAAGCATTTTCAAGCATAAAAATGGCTAAATGAACTAAAATAGAAATATGAGTAATTCAGAAGATGCATTCAAAGACTGTAATGTAACCAGTGAATAATATACATTGGTCACTGGGTGTCAGTAATGTTACTGTAATGACAAGCACCAGATCAGATACAATAGATATATAGGCCTACCATAGATAGATATATATACCATAGATAGATAGACAGACAGACAGGCCAATCACCAATCACCAATCTTTAAAAAGTCTGACCTGCCAATACCAACTTTTTTTTTTTTTTTTATAACTGACAATCTCATTGTGTTGAAAAACATTGAACAATACCCATGAAACAATACAAACGTGTTGTTTTAACTGCACATGGGGTAGTTAGCACAAACCGTTAGCAAGCGGGTTAGCACCTAGCATGAGTCATGGATGCAGCGCGTGGCTAATCGACTAATTATTGAATATACAACTGAATTACTGAAATATCAATGAAAAGTTTAGAAAATTGCTGTCCAACCTGCTAAATTATATCAGTTCTTTTAGTCTTTTATATCTTACATTTTAAAAACAAACAAAACCTGCACAAATAACAAGGTTTGAGGGAGTTACCAAAACAATAATCTACAGGACAAACTAATGGCTGGTTGTTTACTGCCATGAACGCTGTAATTTTTCTCAAAGTAGCTTGCCCTTTTCACTGTTTATTAGTGCTAACAGTGGGCTGCTGTTACAAAAGGATTGTATGTAATTGTTTCGAGTTAGGACAAGTTGCACGGGGAACATTTTGAGTGTGACACACTAAGAGAGCTAATGGTATGTGTGGCATGTGTATGTATAGACATATGCGCTGTAAATGAATACAAGTAAATGTACTTACTTTCATGAAGCGCCTTTCTACAAAGAAATTTAAGTTAATTCCTCTCATTTATCCATTCACACACACAGTTTTAAAACGAAACTTCTTATTATCAAGAGAGAAAACATGTCCAAACCCACAAAGCCCTGTGTGAAAAAGTGATTGGCCCCTAAAACTAATAACTGGTTGGGCCACCCTTAGCAGCAACAACTGCAATCAAGCGTTTGTGATAGCTTGCAATGAGTCTCTCACAGCGCTGTAGAGGAATTTTGGCCCGCTCATCTTTGCAGAATTGTTGTCATTCAGTCACATTGGAGGGTTTTTGAGCATGAACTGCCTTTTTAAGGTCATTCCACAGCATCTCAATAGGATTCAGGTCAGGACTTTGACTAGGCCACTAGGTCTTCATTTTGTTTTTCTTCAGCCATTCAGAGGTGGACTTGCTGGTGTGTTTTGGATCATTGTCCTGCTACAGAACCCAAGTTTGTTTCATCTTGAGGTCACAAACAGATGGCTGGACATTCTCCTTCAGGATTTTTGGTAGACACCAGAATTCATGGTTCCATTTATCACAGCAAGTCTTCCAGGTCCTGAAGCAGCAAAACAGCCCCAGACCACCACACTACTAGCACCATATTTTACTGTTGGTATGATGTTCTTTTTTTGAAATGCGGCGTTACTTTTAGGCCAGGTGTAATGGAACACACACCTTCCAAAAAGTTCACCTTTTGTCTCGTCAGACCACAGAGTATTTTCCCAAAGATCTTGGGGATCATCAAGGTGTTTTCTGGCAAAATTGAGACGAGCCTTAATGTTCTTTTTGTTCAGCAGTGGTTTTTGTCTTGGAACTCTGTCATGCAGGCCATTTTTGCCCAGTGTCTTTCTTTTGGTGGAGTCATGAACACTGACTGAGGCAAGTCAGGCCTGATATTCTTTTGATGTTGTCGTGGGGTCTTCTGTGACCTCTTAGATGAATTGTCGCTGCGCTCTTGAGGTCATTTTGGTTGGCCGGCCACTCCTGGGAAGTTTCACCACTGTTTCATGTTTTCACCATTTGTGGATAATGGTTCTCACTGTGGTACGCTGGAGTTCCAAGGCTTTACAAAAGTCTTTGTAACCTTTTCCAGACTAATAGATCTAAATTAATCTCAGTTAAGTTATGTTTTAACAGGGGGGAATCACTTTTTCACACAGTCCGTTTGGACTTTTTTTTCTCCCTTAATAACAAAAAGTTTCATTTAAAAATTGCATTTTGTGTTCAGTTGTGTTGTCACTGACTAATATTTAATTTTGTTTGATGATCTGAAACATTTAAGTGTGACAAGCATACAAAACAATAGAAATCAGGATGGGGCAAACCCTTTTTCACACCACTGTATGTACTGCAACACACACAAGTCTTATTACGGTATGTCCGATTTTCTCTTACGTCTACTATATTGGGTAATACAAGTGTAAAGGTCACTATCGGGGTGGGGTGTTATTTCATGTCTACAGGGCTTTAATAATGTTAAAAACCATATTTAGAAGGTCATAAACAAGTTTTCTTTACACTAACTACGAAAATATTCGATTTATAAATAAGAACTTTTACTTGCCGGAAATTCACTTATCACGGCCAGGTCTGGAACCCCTTATCCGTGATATACGTGGGATTACTGTTTTTACAAATAACTAAAAACAAAGTTCTGAAGGGTTCTGCAATCCCTTGAATTGGTATTTTGAAGGTCCAATATACTTTCCACAAAAGTCTGTGATGTTTTAACTAATAATATTCTTCAGAAAATCTTAAGGACACTTACTCGTCCCCTCTCCAGGTCGCCTGTCCCCTGCAAACCACTCTCAGCCTTTTTGCCTCTTCCAACCTTATCAAGCACAAGACATGTTTTGTGCTTACATCACAAATCAAAATGGTGACAGGTGAGAGGAGAAGTTCTGCTCACCATGTAGCTGCCATCCACCTTAGTTTTGAAGAACTGCAAAAGACATTCAGGGTGACAAGGGTGCTGTTTAGTGTGTGGAATTGCATGGTGACGGACTGACCTTCTCCTTGATGAACATAGCGGTGATGACCAGGCCATACAGACCCAGGAAGCCATCCAGGATGTAGCACAGCCATGGGTCGTACAGTGTCAAAGCCTCTGCTGGGGTCAGAGGTGAAATCAAATACATAGACAAATATACTCAAATACATGGAATTTACAAAACATGCACAGTCTTCTGTTTTAGCATAAATGTTCTTCAAAGGTTCTTCTTGGAAACCAAGAAACTAAATAGCACAAAGTTACTTCCTGGTTGGCTCCACAAACAACATATCCTACTTAAATTACTAATATCAACAAAGACACCAAAAGGAGTCGTTCAAGCAGAATAAAAAAAGCATAGAAAGAGTTGAACGAGTTTGGAAAATGTTTCGAATGAAGATGTGTTTCTCTTTTCAACTCAAGTAAGAAAAATACCACACGGGCTTCCTGTGTGTGTGTCAGATAAAAGCTAAACATCTATAAGATGAAACAATTGACTATTTGGATTTTGATTATTTGAAAAAGTGTGTTGTGTTTTACCTGCGGGCAAGAACGCAAGGACCAGCGGACATAATGTCCACCAGAGTGCCATCCCGAACTCTCTCTCTCAAGCCACTCAAACACCTGCTCTTCTTTTGCTTGTCAAATAGCACAGGAAGCGGCGAGGAGCTGCTGTGGAGAATGACATCGCCCACGTCACACGCTGATGCTGTTGTGGCGGCAGAACAAGCGAAAGCTTCTGACAGCAATTATCATTACCTCAGCTAAGCACGAGGACGTATAATTTTTTTGGCAAATCAGATTTTAAAATGTTTTTTTTCCATTTTGTATAATATTTTTCCCCTGCTGTATAATACAGCACCTCACAAAAGTAACACCCCTCAAAACCTCACATTTCAGCAACAATTTTATCATGTCTTCTCAAGACACTACTACAGAAATGAAACTTGGATATTAACGTAGTACGCACAGAAAAGAGAAAGATATATGTGTTCATGTCTCACATAAGGATTGTGGGTGAAGGGCAAAATTCCGAAAAAAGTGCAGCTTTCCTTTAAGAGTAGTCAGTATACAGCTTGTATAGCGCTTTGGATTTACTGTCATCTGAAAAGTAGGGGTCGATGCAAACATCAATAATATCGATACCAAGTGCAGTACCGGTATCTGATCTGTTTGAGCTCATACTATCATGATGAAATCTGATTTTTCAGTTCTGTTATATGTCTATTTAAACAAATATGTATGTTTTTTGTTGTGTTGTTCCTATTTTTTGCACTATTTACTTTATTTTGCTCGTACGATTGTATGTAACAGAGGGGCTACATTAATAATAGTATTTTTTGTTGATATTGTTACATTGTCTTATTCTGTTGTATTTTTTAACGGTGTCATGAGATCTTGTGTCACAAGATCTTGCATTTTTGAAAGCAAATGGTAAATTCACAAAAATTACATTTACAGTTCGTGGCGCCAGTCATGACGAGTTAGCTGTCATTGTTTAGTCTAATTTCCAAAAGTGGCACTATCGGAGTACTATAACTGAGCTCCACATACATAGCGGTGTACAAGACAGAATATTTACAGTGATTATAGCAAAGTTTTGAGCGATGTGTCAATAGTTTTCGAGGAGAAAAGAAGGGAGAAACATTTGGAGAGAATTTATAGAACATGGACTTAAGCGAGGAGATGAAGATGAAGATTGGAGAGAGGTGATGGAGATGAAGATTGGTGGCCTTCAAAACACAGAATGGTAAGTGTAAATTACTCTGGTGTTGCTTATGCTTCAATTATTGTTGTAAATTGGCTTCTTAAATGCAAATGAACTTGATAATTTTGCTGCCCTCCATATATTGACATGTGCATGCGTGTCTGTTTTCCTCGTCTCTCGCCTCCAAACAGACAGGAAGAGGGTTCCATTGGTTCAGCACCAAGACGCTTCATAGAACAAGGGCGTTCCATAGAACAACGGCATAAACGGAGCACACCCTCTTGTCAATCACACAGTCGCTTTGTCCCTGTGGGGGAGGAATTGTACTGTTTTCAAACTTTTCTTAAAATTAATGTTCAACTCTTGTCTCGTTCTCTTGGACCCAGTCTCATGTATCCTCTCGTCTTGGGAGCTGGGTGTCTGGTATATATTGTTCACAAATAAGTTGATTAAATATTTTTTGTTAGTCTAAAATCTTCTAAAATCCTGTGTTTTATTCTGATTCTAATCAGGATCAACAAACTAGAGGCAAAATCCACAAATCATTCAATGATCTTGAAAATATTTAAGTAAAAAGAATTGGAATCGGCAATACTGGACCTGTATTTGTTTGGTATTGGATTGATACCAAAATTTGCAGTATCTGCAGTATGATGCTGCGTCTCTCAGAGCACTGTGTACGACTGAGCCCCCCCCAGTAATATCTATACATATATATTAATTTTGTCGAAAGGGTGTGTAATATTTGTTCTTGCAGTGTGCCTCAGCCCAATGACAAATGAGCCACGGGCCACGGATGGCCCCTGGGCCGCACTTTGGGCACCTCTGCTTTTGTGTTTTTTTGTGGGGGTTCGATACCTGGCATCAGTTCTGTGAGCAAACCACAACTCTATTTGGCTTGATGGCTTCCTGTCGCGGGCAATCGATGGTGTTTGAGAGGACAGGGAGAGTTTTGTTGAGCTGGTCGATGCATGACAAGAGTTAACCTTAACGCAGCTGGAGGATGTGCATTAAACGTGCATTTCACACAATGCTCGTTGCTAGCGAGTCGTGTGCGTTGGCACCTCTGGGTTTCTGGGACTGGGCCTGGAGAGTGGCAAGGCGTATGGCCGTGTTTAGGCATCAAAATGCGTGCCTGTTGGCAAGTCTGTTAGCCACTCTGGGAGGGGAGGACACTGATATGATGCATTTATTTAAGTCCCAAAGATCGACTGGTCAATTGCGACTCCTGTCTAAAAGCCACCTTGCCCTAGCAGGTGGAATGAACCATTTTGCATTTTTGCAAGGTGGTTGTAGGTAGTCATTTCATTGAATTGAACTGATTAAAGCAAACTTATTGAACTTTCACAGCAAATTTTATCTTTACATTTATGAGATCATCTTTTTAAACTGACATATTTCAATAAAAGAAAAAAATCTTCACTTTTTTTTTTTTTTTACAAAAGGCCATGTGCCTTTCCCCATTCCAATTTGACGCCCACTTCGACACCCCGGAAGGAGAAGCAGGGGTGCCGTACCGGGGGAAAAGTTAGGACAATTCAAAGGGACCCTGACTGCCAGGGGGGCTCAAAAAGTAGAGATGTTGAAATCAGCTTCTCATGAGGCCCAGAATTCCTGGCAGTGTCCTGAGAAGTGTTCACTTTCATAGATTTAGGCAGATTTGTGAACATTTGAGGGAAATAGGCCTTTTGTATATGGAAAAGGTTTTAGATCTTTCAGCTCACAAAGGATGTGAGCAAAAACAAAAGTGTTGCATTTACATTTCCCTTGAGTGTACTGTATATGTTTGAGCCATTACTTCACAAAGGACATGCTTTACTTGCTAGCAACATGACTCCATCTTTTGTATTTGCGTATGGCAACACAATATTGGCCCTCACTTTTACTACAGAAGAGACAGAGGCATTCTGTGATAGAATACAGTTTATTAACAAACAATATATTATGCAATATTTAAAAATATATATCATTTACATTTTCTGAAGAAAAAAAAAAGCAAAATGACAGCTGGTAATTTTGCGATTTTTCAGACCAAATTAAATCCCACGCCTGAGGTTTGAGGTTTTACACTGTTTTTTAAGCTTTAAAACAAGCCCATTTACCCCCTAAAACTGCAACTGCATTTATGATATTTGCACACACACACAGCAGCCAATCAATTTAACATAATTTGTCATACATTTCCATTGAAATCACCACATGACCCACTGCAAACAGCAACACATTGAGCATGTGCTGACAATCAATTGTGCTTCCCATTTGGGGAAGCTTGGAAGTATTCATCTGGACTGACTGTCTTCACCCCGCCAAAATAATCCAGTACCCACACCTGCGACACAAAGACACAACAATAATATTAGATATACTGTAACATTAGCATTAGCATTGTTAGCACTTCCTTACTTGTGTGATGTTGAACTTGGCAAAGAACCAGTTGTGGTCTGATGGCCAGTCCATCATCTCAGGGTGACGACTGAAGAGTGATTTCTTTGCAAAATCAGCCTCCGTGCCGTTCACCTGAAGACACGCGACTGATGTCAGCATGAGTGTGTGTGTCTAGTGTTGGTGTGTGCATACCTCCAGCACAGATCCTGACAGGATGATGTGAGCGCAGAGAGGACTCTGAGGGTCGAAGCCCTGCTGGCGACAGTAACCAGTCTGAGCCAGAGACATGGACAAAGATGCCTGCGGGTTCACCTGTTCACCAGACAAGGTTTTAGTTCATCTTTCATCTCTCCAAAGTGCAGTCTAGTTGCCATTTTCGGCCTACAGCTGGTTTTATATTGGTCTTCTGCATATTCTAAAACGGGGGTCACCAACCCCGTAAATAATGAACTACTGGTTGATCGCGAGAATGTTTTTTAAAAAAAAAGAGTATATTATTACTTTAGTGCTCTCGATCCTTCAGGAGAATGACCAACATGCATGCATTTTGACACTGAGCACGCCCGTACACATCACCACCCTCCAGGCAGTAACCTGCAAGCTCCAGCCAACAGCCCAGTCCCCAAAATCTGGCCAGAGATACTAGTAAACTGGCTCCCCTCACCGCGCGACCAAAGGTTGAGTGAGCAACGTGCAGAAGGGTCGAGCGAGAGGAAGTAGGCGAAGTGATGTGCCTTAGAAAACAACAAACATTATTACATGTTAATATGACTCAAAATCTCCATAGACAGCCAAAAAAATCTTCGAGCTCCTTGTCTTCTAGGAGACCCAATCGGATTCTCCAGCTTGGGGCCAGTGAATTGTTTTAGGGTCTACCACTTGACTTTTTTGTTATATAATCCTCAGGATCTTGAAGTTTCAAATGCCTGTCTTACTGCATCAAACCTTAGCAGCAGTGGTGCGCTGCGGGAGGCCTTGCTTATGCAGCTCAACAATCCCATCGCCTTCAAAGAGAGCAAGCTTTTTTGCCTTTGCTATCAAGAGATCTCGACAGTGTGAATACCTGACAGAAAATAACATTGAATCCACATTTTTGGCAAGATTTTGTCTCTTAAAAAGTGTAGTCTTCAACTTTTGATCAGCTGATTAAGAGCTTATTTCACTTTGTTGTTTGCAATAAATTGTATACTGATACATTTTTTTGTCTCACTCCCATTTGTTTTGTATTTTGAAGCTGCAAGATAAAATGTTCCCACCCTACATCAAGACAGATAAAATGTTCCCGTCCTACATCAAGACCGTTTAGGCATGTGACTTCCAGTCAGAACTGCTGAGTCATTGAGAAGATGTTGCTGTATCATGCTGGGAGGGTCCGAAGAGCGGCTCTGGGGCCATTCTTGTGCAGTTTGTTTTTTTATTGGCCCTCTGCACATTTTAAAAATAAAATTCATTATTAATGAGATATATAATTACATTGAACATGTTTGGACACTCCTGACCAAATGTCTTCGAGGAATAACCATAATAACTTAAGACGGACTACTTTTAAGGTCCTTCACTTGTGTAATACAATATCTGTGGCTGATACAAAACCAGATGTTTAAAATTAGGGATTGCATGCTGCAATGCAACTATTCACAAGTTATCGCAATCACCTGATTGCACAAAATGCGTGAATTTCACGACTGAAGTGTATTTTACATACAACATACATGCCCTACAATATTTCTAAACAAAATTCGAAGCGGACTTCCGTAAGGGGACTAAATAAGAACCATTGGAGTGTAAAACTAATCAGTCACATTTTAACTTTTACCTCCAGGTCCTGCACGGAGATTTCCATGCGAGTTAAGTACATGTACGGTACGCCGGAGCTGGAGCCCCGCGGCCCGTCGCTCACTGAGAACACATTGGAGAAGGGCTGCCCCACCACCGGCTTGTGGCTACTAATGGTGGCCATGGATGTCCAGTCGCACCGGTGGGCGATGAAGCGGGCGACGCGAGCCACCTGGTCATGAGGGGGCACGCGGCCCCAAGAAGAGGCCACGAGGAGCAGCAAACAAGTCGTCCGTAAGAAAGTGCTCATAGTCTGCATTTGAATCCGTACAGCTGTTGCAGTAAACTAACAAACAAGACGCGATATGGCGAACTTGTGTGAAAGATCGCATCAGGAAGTAAAAGCAGCTACTTCCGTAATAGCAAGTTGGACACATTTAGGTTACAAAATAAAGGCACAAGAACATGAAAGTAATTTTAATTGTGAAAATGACATAGTAAACTCCAGGATCGGGGTCAAGTGGACTCACAAGCATCCCCACTTCCAAAACCACACGTTTTACACAGGTTCTCCGTCATGAATTTCCCGAGGCAGTCATCGCTGCCACACACACAGACCACTTCCTGTTGTTGCTTTGGTGAGACGTGCGTGTTAAGAGAATAATTCCAGGTGAGCTCGGTGCCTGCCTTTACCACACTAACACACACGTACACAAACAGACACTTATTAATGTGCATCAAAATACAAGTAAAGTAAAGTGTGCTATTACCTGTTGGTAAAGAAGGCTGTGATGGGGAAGTCAGGGTCATGTGAGTCAGTGAAGACGTTCTGGATGAATAGATTTGGCTGGCAACTGTGCTGCAGTGGACACAGAAGTCAAAGGTCATTAATATTAGAGGTTGTTTCTACCAATAATTCTCAAATCTGTATTAGGGACACAATGAAAAAAAAGGTAAAACAAAAAAAAGGTAAAAAACAAGGTAAAAAACAAAAAAACCTGCAATATATGCATTGTAACTTTACAGGATCCATAGCTTAACACGTATATATCTTAATTATCTAATTATTATTTATGTATTATTATGTATTATGGCCGTGGTTTCAACACCAACAAAATAAAACCTAATTAGTGTTTTGCTATTTGCTATAAGTTATTTCTTGAATTCATTAGTGTTTCTCACCTCAAGCCTCTGCACTTGTTTTGATCACGGCTACAAAATGATGCCAAAGAAAGTTGCAAGTGCAAGCATTTTGATAAGTGAAGGTGAGAAACCCAAAGAAATAACTCATAGCAACACAAAGGTGGTGTCCGAGTTGATCTCACTGCCACATAGTCTCTTTAGCAACAATCACATCTTCCATGAGGGTAAAAATAACCTAATTGTTCATTTATCCCTTTCATTTGTCATTTATATGCATTTTGAACCATTTTATGCATGTAAAACAATAATTGTGAAACTATAAAAACATGTTTTGTGTTAATATTTTTGAGACTTGTGGTGTAACTGTGTTTAGTAAGCAAAGAACTACAGTCGACCGCTAATGACATCATAGACAGAGCTGACATCTGGTTCCTGTTGCATGTACTAGCAAGCTAATAGGCTGCTAACAAGGATGTTCTGTGATAAAAAATACTTAACAACACAGTTGGACTCATGCAGTGTATTAATAACGTAATAAGATATGTGTCATAATGTAAGATAACAAATCAAGGCAAAATGTTGGCGTAAATTTTGTAAATATGTAAATACTATTTACATTCGATATATATTTATTATCATTTTATATCTATTATTACTTATGACTGTTATATAATTTATTTACGGTGACAAGGACTTTGACTCCTATTTACCACTTTGTTATGCTACCTCATTTTCCTATGTATTTTAAACTAGCAAAAAGTACATTTGAAATACAGGAAGTGAACAAATGTATTGCAATTGATGTGAAACGGATGGGGGGTAGGATTAATAAAGCATTGCTTCTTCCTACTCCTTTTTGGACAGGTAGAACTGTGAACTGTACTATGTGATGTATTCCAATGTAACTTGTATGCATGTTCAAAATAAAACCATTACCATAATAATAAACCATTACCATTAACACGTCTGTGTAGGCTCTCAGTCGTACAGGAGTTGTCCATCGAGGGAAAGGCTTCTTGAGACGTCATCTGTACTTCTGTGAAGAAGGTGTCGAACGTTTCGCTCCTCATCCGAAGAGATTCGTCAGCGAACTAACAAGTGCTGGTAGCCTAGGCCTTAAATACAGTAAGAGTGGGCGGAATTGGTGTGCCTTACACTAATGTGTAAGGAACCAATAGGAGGAGGGTGTTGGCACACCAATTCTGCCCATTCTTACTGTATTTAAGGCCTAGGCTACCAGCACTTGTTAGTTTGCTGACGAAGCTCTTCGGATGAGGAGTGAAACGTCAGACACCTTCTTCACAGAAGTACAGATGACGTCTCAAGAAGCCTTTCCCTCGATTACCATTAACATATTTTTTTTTAAACAGATGAGACGTCTCGACTAAAACCCGTCTCAAGCTACGACTCCAACCTTGACATGCTTTGATTACATGTGTATTCTGCTTCAAAGTTCAACATCCACCTACGTTGAAGAAGCGGCTCACATTTCCTTCCTTTCTGGCATCCAGCAAATAAACATCACCAGGGTTCACGACTCTCTTTAAACTCTTTTGACTGTCTGTCTTGTTGCCACTCCCATCAGCATTTGCCGTCATCATGTCAACCTTCTTTGCCTTGTCTTCGTCCTGATGTGCATTGACCTCTGTGGGTCTCTGAATTACTGGCACATGCAGTGGGGGCGAGGTGGGTTCGGGTGCTTCCAAGTTGCTCCCCTCCAGTACAGGGAGCGCTAGCCACTCTGTGACCACCTCCACCTCGTCATCTGATGGCAGGTCGACTCTGGTCAGTTTCGGGGGAGGAGGCTCATTGGGTTTCTGGACTCTCTGCAGGATCACGCCTGGAGATGTCAACATTATTAACACTTATTCACTTATTTTGAAACATGGAACTCAAAATAAAATGACTGGGATTCAGCATTTAAAAACAGTTGTCTCACCTGCAAATATGCAAACAAACATCCCCGCATCCAAGTCGTCAAGGCAACGCACACCCCAGCCACAACGGTCTGTCCAGAAGACTTGAAGGCGGACTTTGATTCCCCTCTGCACAATTCGATTCTGACAACGAGCACGATCACAGCTGCACCACGGCCCACACTCAAACAACCTGCCATATGTCATCACTCTTTGATTGATCACATTCCTAGCTGAGGAATGTCATTTAGACTCTGATCAACTTACCCAGATGGCAAAGGCTTGGTCAGTCTCTGATGGGTGTAATGGTGCCCAGCTCCCGTCATGGCAATGCAGGCGCAGTGCTGTGCATCCAAACAGCCATCTGTGCAGTCACAACAGGCATCAAACAAGGGATCACGGCTCAAGAAACAGCCGTGCGGCCAGCGGTCCTTCCTGTAGCGAAATTCAGCTGGTCGGGTATCGTCGGGCCCGACGCACAGCTCCACTGGCGTTGGTTCAGTGCCGCGGCTCAGGTCTATCTCTGGAAGCCAGGGGCCTTGTGCTGCAGGAGGATCCAACTGCACTGCCATGTTGAAGGAGAAGTAGTCTAGCTGGAGGAAACAAAGACAATTTCTAAATGACTTTTGATGATTTTTAAAATTTCCAAACTCACATCAAACCATTACAACTGTGTCGGAATCGGGAGCAATTCCCCTTCGTTCTCCTGTCCTCTGTTGGCTTGGGCTTGCACTAAACATTCAGGAGACGTGGGATAATTTTGAGTCGCTTGAATGCCTTTTTTGTCTTAATGCTCAATGTTTTATTTATTTTTTTGCCTTTCCTGTAATTCCTGTATATCTTATCTTTTGATGGTAAGTTGCCTGGTTTTCTTGTTCAAAGCATTATATTGCATTGTTGGTCATGTGTTAACCTGCACATGACAAATACACTTGAAAACTAAAGATAGCGGTTATCATTAAGAACGGCCATTTCAGTCATTCTCGGACTCTGCTAGTTGTGCATGACCAATCATGGCGTGCCCTGCGCCACCTCTTCCAATTGTGCCAAAGGAAAAGGGTGCGTAAACTGCACGTGGATCAGGGCACTCACACAAGCCAAATGTACCAGACTTTAAGTGTTAAGTGGGCCCAAGTTTGAAGGCTGAAGTTCAAATGACCCGGTGTACGCCCATACTTTGCTTTGACTGATAGCACTTTCTTCACCGAGCAGAAAAAGACGTCAGTCTCTTTCATGCTGCCTATTAAAAGCCGTGAATTTTGTGCCTTTTTCCCGTGTCGTTGGTCAGTATGAAAAGCACCAACATGGAATTTTCCGGTTTCTGAGATAGCATCATTGGCATAACTGTGGGCAGTCCACTCACTACATATGCTGGAGTGTGACGTTTTACACCACTCACTCACTTCTACTACATATGGTGTTGAAAGCAATTGTCACCATCCAATAAGTACAGTATATGCCCCAACAGACACCAACACGGAAATTGCCACGCATCTAACTATCTGATTGCAGGAAGTCGAGTCTGTGTGAACGCACAGACAGACAAAGCACTTGGCTGGGTTAAGAGTGAAAGACACAAGCGACTAAATCTCAGATCAACTGTTTTCGGGTACGGTTTCTGTGTGCCAATTTTGCGGGATCTCTGTGTGAAAGAGCTGAGCATCTTAACTCGCTAGTTATCACATACAAAACAAGAATGTATCAAGTCAAATGGAGGACCCGAGGAAAGCAAAGTACATGTTGTTGAAGACATGAAGGAACTGGACAAATATTGTAGATGACATAATCTTGACGACTAGGAAATTAAAGACAACTCACAAAGAGTTGACGCAGCTTGAAGTCAACAATTGACAATAACATCCGAGTATGCCAAATTAAAAAATATTTCATATATTAATTATCACAAACATGTCAAAGTTCAATTTATATACTGTAATTACTTAATAAGTAATAATAAATAAATAATTGTGTGACTCAGTTGAAATTTTACTCCAGTATTTATCCCCCATGTTTTTATTTCCTTATATAATGTCTCCATTTTAACTTATACATTCCATGTAGTTCATGAGATGAGACAATACACGAGATTGGGTCTATGAGTATGAGACGGGATTGTGACATTAATTTTCAGAAAAGTACAATGAAAAAATATAGGATGCAAGTTAGTTTCCCCAGTGTAGTGCTAAGAAACTAAGCATTTGCTTAGTTTCCCCAATGTAGTGCTAAGAAACTAAGCAAATGCTCCAAAAAAGGCTTTATCAACATCGCAGGGACAATGCTAGTGGTCCTCAATCAGCAGTACATCTACACCTGAAAGCTACCAATCACTCTTTTCAGGACAGCGAGGTAAAGATTTTGGCCAAAGAAAACAGATGGTTTGAAAGAGGAGTAAAGGAAGCTATTTTTGTCAAACAACAGAACCCATCATTGAATCGGAATGGTGGTTTGAGGTTTAATTTGGACCCTGTGTTCAGCAGGTTACTGAGACCAAAACCCACAGCTCTTAGTCTTGCAAATGAGGTGAAGGCAGGGCCGAGCCAGAACAATAGATGCTAACAAGCCAGTATCAGAGTCGTTCATACCCATTTCAGGGAGCGACACTTCCCTTTTATCGGAGGTGTTAATAACAGGATAGGATTATACCACTACTCCGCCCAGGCTTAGTGTAACAAACCAATAGGAGGAGGGTGTTGGCACACCAATTCCGCCCACTCTTACTGTATTTAAGGCCTAAGCTACCAGCACTTATTAGTTCGCTGACGAAGCGCTTCGGATGAGGAGCGAAACGTCCGACACCTTCTTCACAGAAGTACAGATGACGTCTCAAGAAGCCTTTTCCTCGATGTAACTTGTTAAGCATGTCTGATACAAATAAAACCGTGCCATACCATACACCGCTCTATGCATCATACAACCATGTATAACAAACCAGCTGACCTGCAGTACATCGTAGCTATCTGTGGCAAACAGGAAGCGCATCACATCATCGTAGTTACGGAGGCTTTGCCCACATGGGGCTTTATAAATGACATCGCAGTGGTCTTCATCTTCCTCCTCCTCGAAGGCACCTGTCTGCTGATGGTTGTTGGCACTGCCCCCTTTTGACAACATTAGCGGCATGGCCATCATCCTCTTGAAATGGCAGAGCAGTGGAACCTTAAGCGGATTCTGGGCCCAGAATGGTGGTGTGGACTGGTGCATGTCAGGTAAAGTAGGCAAACAGGTCTAAAGGGGGAACAGCATCATTCCAGTTTAGGAAAAGGAAGCTTGAAAGCCTAACATAGGAGACATGCTACCTTGCAACACACGTGCAGCCGGTACTGCAGCTGAATGGGCACCAGAGGGCACAGCAGCTCCTCACTGCCTGCAGGGGATGCAGCTGACTGAGGAGGTGTGTATGTAGGGCTGTGTTGGCAAAGTTCATCTTGCAGCACATCATCTGAGCAGGAAAACAAACAAATATGAGTTCTTCTACCTACAAACTTGCCACATGCATCTTGTTTTTGCAGCGGTGAGTTACCTGCACCAACCACCACCCGCACCACCGGAGTATCACTTGAAGGAGATAGAACTGTCCAGTCCATGCAGTCAAATAGCTTCAAGGCCTGAACTCGTTCTAATGGAACAGAGCCAAACATCAGACAGTCATCTACATGCCAAATGATCAATAAATAAAGAAAAGAAGAACCTTTGTCTGTTGCAGTGTTCGTCTTCAGGACTTCTCTCAGGTGATCCAGGTGCTTGTATAGGACACTAAACACCTGATCCACATTTTCCTTGGCCCAGAAGGTTTTTGCCCGATCTACAAAAGACAGTTGATAAAAATACACATGTGAAAATATGGGTTTCCATCCTTCACCCTGTAAGACACAATCAGGGTCAGTTAGTCAGGAGAATTTATAGAGTTATCACAAAAGAGTAACTGTGGTGAAGACAGTTTCGCATTGGATATTTGGCTCCGTAGCTACAGCAGACTACTGCCGGGCTACTAATGCCCGGACTACTACGTCATGGTGCGGGGAGCTTCCACAAGAAGTGTCACTCTGAATGCTGGTCGTTTATATGTAGGGAACATCAGTAAATTCCGATTAAGCTGAAGAGAGTTTGTTGAAAAAAAAATTAAAATCTTCTAAAACAAAACACGGTGTCACGAGACACTCAGTTCAGGAGAAGAGACGATACATGAGATTAGGTCTACGAGACTTGAAGAAAAGTAGAATGAAAAAAACATATGACAATATATTGCAATCATTGCTCCTCACAAGGCTAAACTCTTCACACAAACGTGCCAAGGTTTTGAAACCAATGCACAAAGTGAATCCTCTTCTTCCTTGTTTGGAGGCGTGAGATGAAGAAAACAGATACGCACGGCAATAAATTGAGGCCGGCAAAATAATCGAGTTGATTTTCATTTACTGTGTGATTCATTTATTTATTATCGTCCCAGACTTTTTAAAGTTCTGAATGAGAAATCACGTTTTAACCATTAGTCCTAAGCAGTCCTTTCTAATTTGATCTTTTACCAAATTTTCATATAGATTTTTAAACATAAAAAAAAAAAAAAATCAAGGATTATTTTCAATATCTTCCATTTCATGTGACCTAGTTATGGTAACAGTTTGTAGAGTCCAAACTACTTGTTAAAAGCACTATCCTGGTAATATTACGCACACCTCTTTGTTTATTAATTTTAGTTTTAAATTATTTTATATACATGTTTCTCATTTTAAAAAATCAAGGATTTTGTTCAATAGGTCCCAACAATGAATAACTTTCATTCATATTTGACCTCTTACCAACATCTTGATGATCAAATGAGTCATCCATTTGAATCCAAGAAAACGACTTAACAGTCAGCAGCAGTCCAGGCAGATAAAACAAAGCTAACAACAGAGAAGACTACGAAAAGCGGACTACAACATGGTGGCATTAGCTCCTAAGCTAACGAAATCACTTCAAATCAAAGGCGAACGTCCCCTGGCAGCTGGGAGCCTGGTAATGCTAACATAGCCCCAAAGTTACATCTTTTGTATCTAATGATCATAAAGGCATTCCAAATATTTGTCTATTTCTAGATATTAGCACCAACTTACTGAGGAATGAATATTGTTAAAAAAAAAACAACAACACACACACACACACACAACAGCGACTGTGTAGCATCAGGGTAAATTTACTCTGGTATTTGTCTTGCAGACAAAAGTGCTGAAATTTTCTGACTGTCTGACAGTCCAATGACAATAATGTGTCAGAAGCATATATCTAAATGCAATAAAAAATTTAAGGAACTATTCATATTCAACTTATGAATATTGGACTTGGCATTTAAAACGACACCTTATGGTTCTAACCGTTCCACAACAAAGTGTACTGACAAAACATTCTCTTGCTAGATACATTTAAATCGGTCTGACTTTTTTTGAGGTTGTTAATTTAAACCCCTCGTATTGGGATTAATGGATATTTTGTTTGTGACTATATAGGACCGTTTTATTTCTAATAAAAAAACTACGTCTTGCCTGCGAGTCTAAAAGGAGAAACAAAACGGTTAATTTCGACCTTCATCGGCCACCGTACTACTATGGCGTTCACGTTATGAAAGTCATTTTTTCGTGTGTTGGGTGTAATTGATAAGCAGTCGGTGTTTGGAAAAAAAAATAAGGAATGACAGAGGTAGCGGTGTTGATTCCGGTGTGATTTTGTAACAGTGTCAAGTTATGCAACTCTGACGTGATGAAAAGAGAGGAGCTTTCTATGAGAGGTAAGCAGCTCCTGTTGATTAGCAACCAAACTGTAATTTAATTTGGAAAAATGCGATATGAACGATGGTGTGTATACAATGATATTGTGGACGTCTCGAGGCTATACGGCTAAGTTGCTCCACAAACCCAGGCTTTGTGCTCAAGATGCAACTCGACAAAACCTAACATCCGCAATCAAACTTAGGGGTATTCTGCGAAGCGAGTTTAGTGGGTTAGCGAGTTGTGTTGAGTGGAAAGCCGGACTTAAGTGTTCAGCGAAGGTAAGATCTGTTTGTATCGCCATGGTAACTTAGGCTAAACTCATAGCCGGGCCGGGACCAGGTTATGTCCAGGCTTTCATCTTAAAATCAGCTATGAAATTGACACTGTTTAACTGTAACTAATTCTGAGATGGCGTCACCATTTATTTAGAAACCTACGAGGTTCCCGAGGGGACATGGAAAAAAAATAATAAGAGCATTCCCTGATGATTTTATCCATCTATAAGTGAGATATATTTTCAGCCCAGGGAATACGCTACATGTGCTCACGCGAGCGCCAGAAATAAAATGTGATGTGATATACTGTATTAAGAATTAATGTTATCATATGTAAATGTAATAGGAGTCATTGCGTGAGTACTCAGCCTGTTAATCTTCTTATATTACAATATTTGCTGGAGGAATAAGCACTCTGAGGCATCAATCAACAGCATTTAAACACTTTTTTTTATTATAAAGAGGGAAAAAAATGTAAAAGTCCTCACAAAACACGTCACACGCAAAACACTGCCATGGTCATAACGAGATACAGCAGATTAAAAATATTTAATTAACTTAAATCATCATACGAAACGAAAGTTGTTTCTCCAATGTATTTATTTTTTAAATGGGTAAGTGTTAATATGTCAAAGTTGTGCAGTGTTGAGCATTGATAAATGAAAAGACTAGTAGGGTATACAATATACAATATATATATATATATATATATATATATATATATATATATATATATATATAATCAGTGTTAACTTGGGCAGTCACATGCTGCATGCTGGCATGCCAGCAGTCCTCCCTATCGGCGGCGGCAGTGTTGCTTTTAGCAGTCGTAATATTTTGGGAAGTCCTCATAATGCTCCATAATAATGATATACTTATTTTTTGTAAAATACACTGACTCGCATCGCTTCACTTTTCAGCAGAAGTAAATAATATGACATCAAACGCCCCCTTTCATGTGAACGCACACTCAGCACAAAGCCGAAAACCGGACAAAGTAAGTTGATGACCACCGTCGCGGGATGTCTGATTGCAGATGTTAGGTTTTGTCGAGTTGCACCTTGAGCACAAAGCCTGGGTTTGTTCGCCGCATACCCCCTTAATTAGTCCTGCGACTCACTAAACTCATTCACAGAATACCGCCCTAACGTAGTACAATTTTTTTTTTTTACTGGCAGGAGAATTTTTTACACATTTTTAAAAGATCTGTCAGGAAGTAGGATAAAAAAAAGTAAGAAAAAAAGGAAAGGTGATTCATAAAATTTACAGTTCAAAGGTAAAAAGAATGTGTCTATAATAATCTGACTCTCCACCAATTATGGTCAATCATGTTATGAATAGGCCCGACACGATAACAAATTTTGCTGGTCGATAATTGTGCTACACATTACCGTAGTAATAGATTTTATCAAAAAATATTTTTTAGACCATTTTTTCAATAATTGTCATGAGAGGTGTACTACACATTTGAACCACTAGATGGAACTCAAGTATAGTGTACGGCAAGGGTCGCCAACCCGTTAATCGTGAGCTATTAGTCGATGTTTGGGACTTTGCCGGTCGATTGCGGTGCCCTCACCTCCCAGAAAGCGATCAACACTGACCGCACCCGTACGCCTTGCCACTATCCAGGCAGCAACAGGCGAACCCCAGCCAGGAGACCAGTCCCCAAAACCCAGCTGGAGGTACACTAGTACACTGACTCGCCCCCCCACGCTAGCAAAAAAGTCGAGTGAGAGAGGAAGGTGTGAGCAAGTGACAGCGCTGGTTGTGAGAGCGCACCATTTTGCACTGTTTTGTTTATATTTGCTGACCAAAAAGGCTTTTGGTCGTAGCGTTATTTTCGGGACGAAGGTTCTGCTGCCTGAGGCACCTACATCGGTAGTTGGTTTCCCCTGTTGAGAAAACTGTCCGTGTCAGTCGTCTGTGTTCATGCGCTCACCATGTTCATTCTGTTTAAAACCACCGTGTTCATTCTGTTTAAAACCAAAATGTTCCCAGATTGTGGCTGTGGCATTTGCCTCAAAAAACATCCCTTCTGCGCCTTCTGAATGTTAGTGTATCCTGCCTCACGAATCTCACTGCTAAACCCTATCTAGCCACTCACTAGTAGCCTTGCCTCCACAAAGAGGCTGAATGAGATGAGGGCCCACTCTCTCTGTTCTTTCCACGAAAGAACCAATGTGCACAGGCAGATGCAGAGTGAACCCTCTTGTCATCCAGCCTGTGTGACACAGAGAGACGAGCAAATGAAACACACACATACATGCACATGTCAATTTATCGAGGGCGTCATAATTATCGACCTGACAGGCCGAGTATGAAAGATTTTCCTTGCATCTTGTAGATGACTCAGATGTGGCGTTCTGTGAGTGAGGCCTTATGGGCGATGTGTGCGGCTGACGCCATGTCCATGCCTGTCCATTGGTACTACAATATTGATGACATCAAGAGAGACTTTGGTGGCTGGATTTCTGGCTTCAATTCACCCAGAACTAAACACCCGAGCAGTATCCTCAGCCTGTCCAGCACAGGTGAGTCTTCATCTCAATTTGTGTGTTGCCAAGTTTGTTCAAAACTGTGACTCTTTGTGGTTATGTGACTCAGCTGGTAGCGGCCGCACTTCTTGGTCATCTACTGCCAGTCAACAGGAGGTGGTGGGTAACGTCATTCTTCATGATAAATTGCGATTTTGGAAATCCTCTGGTGGCTCCACCCATTATCACCAAGGTACCATTTGCCAGGTATCGATTATATATCTATTAATGTACAATAAGTGCCGATGACGTAAATCATACTCGTGTCGTACCTTGCAGGTATGAAAGCAGGTGACAACACACTCAATGTCCTCTGTGCCCTCCGAGCTGCTCACACACTCGCCAGTGGTGGTTATGCGGACACCTCGCATCCTGATGCTCGAGCTGCAGTGCTGGTGGACTACATTCAGTTCTTGACCACACCTGGCACGCACAGTGACACCTATGCGGAGTCCTTCCACCGCTCATTCTTCGCTGATTGGAAAGAGAGCAGGGCAACATCAAGCTGGGAGGTAAAATACTAGTACTATTTCTACGCTCAAATGGATGACATTGGCATCCTTGGCAATAATGCCAAAACTCTACACATTTATACTTAATAACACGATTGTCTATCAATTCACGTAAGATTCTAAAGTTTGCGGAGAGACGTTCAAAGCTGAAGCTTTGCTCCTCGCTCCCCGACAGCCAGCTGGACGCCATCGGCTGCCTTCCCATGATCCTGCCTTTCATTCTGCTGTCAGCCTCAAGTAGTGAGGTGGAAGCTGTGAGTACTAAAGTCAATACGTAGAAATAAGGAAGGTGGCTGCATTATGAAGTCAATACAATGAAACCTGTGTGTTTGTATGATATTTTATACAGTGGAACCTTGGTTAGCCTACGTCCTGGTTAACATATTTTTTGGTTGCCTCAGTTCACATACACTTTTTCCGTTGTTGTACAATATGGGGCGCATCTTGTCATGTTAGTAATAAATTGCATGAGTCCAACTGTGTTTGTTATAGTGGCGAGCGGTGCCTTTGGCACTTGTGCCGTCAGTGAGCTGGCCAGAATTTTTTTTTTTTGCCAGACACCGTGAGAGCAAAACAAAAATTGATAGTAAATATCAGCTTTATACCAAAGTCGCCTGTGTAGAGCTATACACTCACTGGCACTGCACCAGATGGGCGTTTAGAGAGGATGTAGATAGCCATGATCGGAGAAAGATTGCCACAATACCAATACTCTATTGATAATAATGTATGGTTTTTGTTGTTGTTGCCCAGAAAGGATGTACATGGCAAGAGCTCTGCTGTCACTACTAGAGTTTTGAACTACAGTCAAACCTGTCTATAGCGGCCACTGAAGGGAAACGGCAAAAGTGGCCGCTATAGACAGGTGACCGCTATACACAGGGTCTATAACACGTACATTTTCCGCGGGGATTTTTCAGTGGCCGCTATAGGCAGGTGGCCATTCTATACAGGTGGCCGCTAAGACAGGTTTAACTGTATTTTGGTACGTACTGACTAAACTTTGGGAACACAAGATCGGAACAGCTTGCTGACACACTCAATTTCAATCCTGAAAATATTGGTTACGTTGCAAAACTTAAACATTTGACATCAGATTCTTGGCTTGTTCTGGTTTTTGCTAATAAAAATGTCAACCTAATCAAGCGGATTCTACTCTTTATAAGATTCATTGGTTTCCAGATTCCCATTTCTGACCTCTCACCTGTGGTTTTCTAGGTTTCCGCTGCAGTTGAGTTTGTGAAGCTCTCCCACCCTCACCCCCGTGTGCCTGAATATGTATCCATCTACAGTAGGGCATTGCATGCGGTGCTGGGGGGCGCCAGCGTCTGCCAGCAGGCCGAACGTGCACTCAGGGCGCTGGGAGTCTGGGAAACCTGCAAGAAGTACAGTCAACAGGCTTCCAGGTGAACACTCAGAAACACAGGTTTCTGCTTCACGATTCATGTGATTTGCTTTTTTTTTTGTACATCGCAGCTGCTTGCAGAAAATGTTTCTCTTCGGTGCTCTGAAAATATTGATTTGATGAATCTAAATACATTTGTGTGGTGAAATATTTTGTGGCTTTGCTTGTCAGGTTTCCTGAGTCGTCTGAAGAACGGCTGCGCGTCCATCAGAGTGCCGTCAGTGACCTCGGCCTTGCCTGCTACACAAAAGGTGCGAAAAGTAAAGCAGAGCCTTGAATGTGATATTCTTTTGCCCTGTCGTTAAATGTCCACCATTTCATTCATGCTGTGACTTACCAGGAGCGCTTTCCAGCATGCTCTACCTCGCTCACCAGTTTCATGACGACCCCACAGCAGGAATCCTGGCCAACACCAACTGTGGAGGTTTGAATGCACACTTTTTGAGTTATTTTAGACATCAAAACACTTTGCAATGATTAATAATTGCCCATGATGTTAATGACAAGTTAGCTTTCTCACAATTATGAAATTTGGGTCATTCCTGGATCAGTGCTAACTTCTGATATCATCTGCAACAGCTAAGTGGAAAAAATTCATGTGCATTTTCAGGGGAGAATTGTAACCGCGGAGCAGCACTGGGCGCCCTGCTAGGGGCAGGAGGATCATATACCAATGCAACCATCCCTCAGGACTGGAAGGACAAGTTGAGGGATGCACAGGACTATATCCCTGACATACTCAAGTATCTGCAGCACTGAGTTTAGGGACTGTTAACAGAGCAACACCTGCAAGATGCTTGACTGGTATCAATCCAAAGAAACCGCTACTTCAGTATATTTGATGAGTCCAGTCTTCTGCTACTCTACAAATGCAAAGGTTTATATTAAATATTTTCTTTTTATGTAACAACTATAAACATGCATTGCTATGTCATGAGGGAATACAAATGGTCCAAAACAAACCATCAACAAAACAATCCTTTGCTCTAAAGTCCAAACAGACAAAACCAACAAAGCCAATCTGTACTTGGACAGTTTACACACGGCAGTGTTCACGTGTTTCATGTCCGTTCGTGACCTTTGTTCTGATCAGAATAAAAATGGCCACCACAAGCAGACACACAAAACCTCTCTTCTTCCTCGGACTTCTTGTGGCTTCAATCCCAGCATGCAAAGGTCAGTTTCCGCCTTTTTACCCTGTTGAACTCTCCTTGATCTTCCTCTTCCTCCTCAGTGGAGATGTGGTACCAACTGATCAATGTTCAACGTAGTTGGATGGTTGTTGAAATTTAGAGACACTTGGCATCAGGGGCCCTGTCACTAACTGGCTATCAGTCTGGGATGTGACCTACCTCACCTAAATTCAGCTAGGATTTGCTCCTGATCACGAACAGGCTGAGCAATACATGAAAAATGAAGGTTGGGTAGATAGAATCAGAGCAACAGGGTTGCTAAAGGTGCATTGAGGAAAAAATAGGGCCGCCATATTATGATTACCAAAAACCAGGACACTCGGCCGCGTAATGAGATACTCAAATGATGCTCGACGTTTACTCAAAGATGCCTTATACTTTCATTGCATTAAAAGAAATAATGCCTCCTAATCCCACATTACAAAATACTATCTATAACCAAATACACAAATTCAGATAGGTTACTCAACATGTTTTATTATGCCTGAAATAACATATCTTAGCTATGTCTTTCCAAAAATTACTTTAAAATCACAGGAATGAATTAATGATAGAAATGTCTCCTCTGTATTAGAAAAAATTGGCCTGTAAGGAAAAAGTAGCTCTGTTTTCAAGTGTTACTGGACAAATACACTAAGTCCCCAACCAATGAACACAAGTGGTTCCAGACGACTGTTCTTAAGTCGAATTGTTCTTAAGTAGGGGAAAAGGTAATATTACCAATGATATAGGTACTACATGTACGTGTATACATATACAGTATATGTGTATGTATGTAAATATGAGTTTGGATGCAATAATAAAAGTGATATAATAATACGTAATGATGAATGTTATTTACCTTTGAAGAGGAGTGGCCGGGCATACGTTGTTGGTTGTGGTGGAGTAGGAGATATTTAAAAAAAGGACAAATCGTCGTCGTGGTTAGACTCTTCTAAAAGAGGTAGTGTTCTGTGGGTGGTGTAGAATTAAGCAGGCCTATTAACTCTTCATAAACTTTAATCACACGCTCTGTCTGGGTTGTATCATACAACTCTTAGCCTTCCTCTCTCCTCTTCCTCGTCTTCCTGTAGCTGTTGGTCCCATTAGCAGTGTCACAGTGCCCTCTGCTGGTCAAGCATGTACAGTATAAATATGGACTTACTGTATAAGGCAAAACACATGAAAATATAGGCCAGTCGGCTTGTGTTCGTATCTCCGGATGTTCGCATGTCAGATGTTGGTTAGTAGGGGACTTAGTGTAAATAGCAAAAAAAATTTAAATAATATGTAATATAATGTCCACGACAGGACGTGACAAAATGGGACCTTTGGTCACCCAAGGAAACGACATTCCAAATGTTTTTTTAATTTTATAATTTTTTTTTATTATATATTTTTTGAGGAGGGTTTTTTTTGTTTTTTTTATTGCAAATGTTTCTGGCATGCTGCCACTTTGCAGCAGGGTGTCATTTTGTTGATGCAACAGGCATGTTTCTGGGGAGACCTGAAGCAAGCACTTTCCTTCATCGAACCCGTCGAGCCAACTTCCTATTCGAGGAGCTGAAACAAGGAAACTTGGAGCGCGAATGTTTGGAGGAGAAATGCTCCTATGAGGAGGCCAAGGAGATCTTCGCTCTGCCGCAGCAGCTAGTCAGTGTACTGGAGTCCACAGGTGGTTTTGGCTAATTGGCAGTGTTTCCTCCTAACATGTCATTGACTCCTTTGCAGGAGGTTTTCTGGAGAATGTACACAGGTGGGATTCTCCTCTAAATGTTGCAACTCTGGTTTTAAGAAGCTTCATTACATGTGTGTGTGTGTGTGTGTAGCCGTGGATCACTGCCTGTCCTCTCCCTGTAAAAATGGTGGTACCTGCACTCGCCAGATTAACACATTTGTCTGCAAATGTCCATCTGGATTCCATGGTTCCACCTGTGACAAAGGCAAGGACTGCTGTTGCTGGGATGATTGCTAACCCTGACATACAATTTTTTCACGCTTACTTGTCTGTGATTCTACTTTAGTGCGCATGACATCCGTGGGATGTCGCTACAGAAATGGAGGATGTGAACATTTCTGCAGAGATCTTCCTGACCGGACACACACTTGTTTCTGCGCTGCAGGATACAGTTTGGATCAGGACAACAGCACATGTATCCCACAAGGTAAGCACACCTTCTCAGGAAGGGGGAAATTGCAGGTTGGCTGGTTGAGACAAAATGCTGTGCTCTAGATACTGTCCCCTGTGGAAGACCAATGACTTACTTTGCCCCAAGAGTTGTCAACGGGCAGGTCTGTCCCAAAGGACAATGTCCCTGGCAGGTGAGGATTCTGATACCATCATGAGGTGAAGCAGACCAATGATGATAAAAGACAAAATCTACTTCCTGTTAAGGCTCTCCTGACAGAGAACAACGAGTATGCCTGTGGCGCCATTGTCCTATCAAGTCAGTGGATTCTTACTGCCGCTCACTGCGTTTGGAGGAAACCAACCAATATCTTTCATGTCATCGTGGGTACGCCAGTTCATAAAAGACTCATAGCTACTGTAGTTGTGCATGAAATTTCAGTGTGTTTGGCTTCTTGTACATGTGCTGCGAAGGGGAACACGATCTGGAGGTAGATGAGAAGACTGAGCAAAAGCGACGAGTGTCCAAAGTCCTGATCCACCGTGGCTACAACCATTCCAGCTACGACAGCGACCTGGCGATGCTAAAGCTTCACCGTCCCATCAAACTAGGACTCTACGTTGTTCCCATTTGTCTTGCTGCTAAGAACAGCTCCTTCAGCCGCATGTTGGCAGCCGTCCGACACAACACCGTGTCAGGGTGGGGTCGCCTGGCGCAACATGGGTCCACCGCCAGATTGCTCCAACGCCTGGCACTGCCACGGGTCCCGCTGCAAGAGTGCCGCCTGCACACCAAACTCAACATCACCCGGAACATGCTTTGTGCCGGGCTACAGAATGGCGGCCAAGACGCATGCAAGGGCGATAGTGGCGGCCCTTTGGTGACGCGCTACAAGAAAACCTGGTTTCTAACCGGTGTGGTTAGCTGGGGCAAGGGGTGCGCTGAGAGGAACCTGTATGGTGTTTACACCAGAGTCAGCAACTTCCTGGACTGGATACAACATACCATATCCAGAGGGTGAAGGCGAGAAGACCCTGGAACTCGCAAATCTACAACATGTTATTTGGTTTCACTTGTTGAGGTTGTTTATCAGAGTTAATAAAAAGGAAAAATGATAAACACATACTCTATCTTTTCTATGCTGATTGTCATGATAGATAGATGGACCGATAGATACTTTATTGATCTCCAAGAGAAATTTACATATAAACAAGGCAAAGAAAATACATACTGTATTTCTTAATGTCGTTATATTTATAACCCCTGAAGGAAAATTCAATATTAACTAAAACTGTGACCATCCGGTTCCAAAGCCTAAACCCGTACGGATCAACTATTCGTCTCCCATGGGGTGCACTCTTGCTGCCACAGTGGACTCTACGTTACAAAGATCTATTTAATGTACAGTATGGTGGTATAGTTAGGGAAGTTAAATATTAAAAGTGACAAAAGCAGATATTACACTTGATCTGAGCAAAAAGGCAGAGAAGTGTTGAGTTAAGTTACTGTTACCTGTTAAAACCAGGGAAGGGTGGTTAGCATAGCAACTGCCATAACAGTTAGAACCATAGCTGGAAGGACATCAGCTAACAGCTGAGCCAAACCAATAGAAGGAAAACTGAAGACAATTCAAACCACAAGCACTTAAATGTGCTTTCCCTCTTTTAGTTTTTTTTTTTTACCAAAAAATCTTAAGAATACCACCACTGCTGAGCAGACTAGTAGTTCAACTCGGCCAAATCGCTATCATTATCTGACAACAAGCATAACTAATGCAAGTGCGTGTGTGTTACACGTGGTGTGGCTGTGGCTTGCAATCTTTAGAGCAGGAAGAAGGCAGAATGTACACATTTGAAAGTTAGCACCTCCCATGCAGTACCTAACCAAGACAGACCTTTAAATGGGCAAAATGTTGTAAACAAATGTTAATATGACAAACTTTGTGTCACGGATACCAGCTACGTAGTGTGGCTGTGTAAGCCTCACTTCCTGATGCCTAAAGAGCTGTGCTGGATGAGTTGACAGCACAGAGCTTTAGCTTATTGGCTAGCGCTGCTTGACTGAACCGTCATTCGGTGGGGATGTGTGGACTTGGGTTCGTGGTCTGGCTTGTGCTGGACAAGTATGTTCAGTATTCGTACCGTATGCACATTTTCACATCTACAGTAAGAATCAAAGTCTCCCCTTTACTTTGATCTACCAGACCATCTATGTAGATCGAGTGAGACTCTTAAGACCAGGGTTTAAATGGTTACACAGTGGTCAGTCAGTGTCACAAAGGTGTTAAATGTGCCAGCAGAGGGCGTGCAGGAAGTTCCCCAACCAGTTGCATCATGAAGGCTGGCTCTTCCCATCAGGCTGACTTCGGTATGACAGGTGGGAACATGTGACCAGTGTTGGGGTGACTGGACTTTGACCCTTCGGCCTCACACAGAGCAGGCAGCATTCCCATGGCGTCAACAATGTGGCTCAGCGTCTTCTTCACCCTCGTCTTCAGCTCACCATCAGTGGCATCAGGTCAGTGAAGGAGAAGTGCAAGAGCCATTAGTCTGATAATGTCATGTCATTTTGATGCATCACAGAAGAACACCCTACTTCAGTTTTAAACCTTGGATGTGCTTGGTCCTTGGCTCTTTGCAAGTCTTCCTAGATGCAGATGAAGCCCGCAGTGTCCTGGTACGCACCAGGAGGTTCAACTCAGGCTGGCTGGAGGAACTGCAGAGGGGTGATCTGAAGAGGGAGTGTCTGGAGGAGAAGTGCTCTTATGAGGAAGCGCGGGAGGTGTTTGAGCACACCGAGATCACGGTTAGAATGAAGTGCTTCTTTGCGCCAAGTTTAAGCTTTAAACTCCAAAAGTAGTGCCGATTCTGTGAATGACTCCTTTCTGTTTCCTCAGGACGAGTTCTGGAAGACGTACAGCAGTAAGCAGGATAAACACATCCAGGGGCAGATCTAGCTTTTTTGAAAAGGGGGGGTGTGGCTGAGGCCGTAGGCCAAGGCGCTGGAAATGGAGCGGGGGTCTGGGGGGGCCCCCCCCAAAAAAATTTTTTTAAAATTAGACCTCATTTCCTGCAATCTGGTGACATCTGAGGCCAATTTTATGTCCTTAATTTCAAGAGTTTGTTGTTATTTTTATCCTTGGAATATATCATTTAAGCCAAAACATTCTATTTATAAAATTACTAAAATTTACTAAATTACCGGTGCCTCAAAACGGGGGGGGGTATACACCCCCCACAACCCCTCTAAATCTGCGCCTGACATTTAGAGTGGCCATTTAACTGTTTTTAACTAAAAACTGATAAAACTGTCTGTTCTCATTAACCTGTGTTGAAAAAACAGGAAAGTGAGTCACAAAGTGACATTTATGAGGCGATTGTTCCTGTCTCAATGCTCAAAACTGTAATCTATAAAAAGAGAACATCAACAAACATCTCAACTAATGCAAAAGTAACAACACAGTGTATTGAATGATGGTTTTGTCCAGAAGGACAAGCAGTAGGGCCATGTAATGTTTTTCCAATTACAGTGGTACCTCCATTTTTGTTATCTGTTCCAAACGGTCAGTCAAAAACCGAATTGTACGAAACTAAAACAAAAAGGTTCCCATAAGAAATTATGTAAATCCAACTAATCCGTTTCAGACACCCAAAAATGTTCACACAAAACACTCATTATAGAGACAAATTATAGTTTTACATTGTAAAAAACAAGTAAAATGTATATAAATGACGAATAAAAATCATTTTTATCTTGAAGACTTTTGTTTACAAGGACTGGGGAGGACCGCAGAGGAGGAGAGACACCAACTTTGTATTTTGCTACGAGTTATTTCTTTAATTCAGTTGTGTTTTTCACCTTCCTTATCTAAGTAATGGAACTTGCAACTTTCTTGGTGGATTATTTTACAGCCGTACCTAATTTAAAAAAAGTCAGAGACTAGTGGTGTAACTGTGAGTTAGAGTCGGTTATGGTGTTATAGAGATGGAACTGGTGGACAATGACTTCTGGGTGGGAATTGAGAGCAGCTAACAAGCAGATTTTGTAATAAAGACACGTTACAAAAACAGTTGGAGTCACGTAGTGTGTTAACAACATGACAAGACTGAGTCATCAATGCTTGGGATTCTTTGTTTGGAGACTGGGTTCTATGGAATGATACGGAAGCAAACGGACTAGTTTGTGTAACATTCTCCTTCGGGTCTAAGATTTGGTGTTGGGTGTGCGATCCAAGATGGCTAAATAAACAAGCAATGTTGGGAGTAGCCTGTCCACATCTTTATATAGCACAAGATTCAACATGCCCAAGGGTAAAAGTTTGTTACGTGTAATATTGTACGATAACCCAGACGGTGTACAAAAACCGAGGCAAAAACTTTAGTTGAAAGCCAAATGATACAAAAACTGCATTGCTCGAAATTCAAGGTTCCAGTACAGACTAGTCCGGTCTGCATAGTCTTCTGTTACTTTTACAACAAAAAATTCTGGTGTCATGAGGTAGTGCTCATGTAAATAAATGTTTGCGTGAAATGTGTGTTCAGCTTTGACAGGCAACCGGCCTGCCTTTGAAACGAAAGAATGTTAGTAAATGAGCCTGCCTCAACATTTCATGTTGTTGATTGGCTGACGTCTTCCAGTTCCAGACAGTTGCAAGTCGAGTCCCTGCTTGAATGGGGGAAGCTGCTTGATCCAGACGGGGTCGTACACCTGCCTGTGTGCACAGCACTTCAGCGGCCTCAACTGTGAGCTGGGTAAGGACAACTTGCAATGCTCCCAAGTGCATTAGCTCCAAAGAACTCATCATAAAGCTGATCTAAAGACGACCGGGCTGGGCCAGATACCTGCCTACTAGAGAATGGAGGCTGTGAGCACTTCTGTGATGAAGACCAGTGGGGAGGAAGACGAAACTGCTCCTGTGCAGACGGCTACTTTTTGAACTCTGATGGGTGGAGCTGTGTGGCAAAAGGTGAGAGCGCAACATGATGCAGGGAGAGTTGTCTCAGATGGGATCAGGTATGTTTCATTTTCCTGCCCCAGACTCAATACCATGTGGCGTGACACCAGTTCTTCAGGATTCAAACCATGCCAGGCAGAACGACCCCCGCGCCAGGATTGTGGGTGGAAATGAATGCCCCAAAGGTGAATGCCCTTGGCAGGTATGCTGCATTAAAGGAACAGCCATGTGTTTTTTTATGTAGGTCTTATGCACTTGACGTGTTTTTTGTAGGTGTTGCTGCTCTATAAAGGCAAAGGTTTCTGTGGAGGAGTTATCTTGAAAGACACATGGATCCTCACAGCATCTCACTGCCTGGAGGATGCCGATGCCCAGTTTCTAAACGTGGTTGCAGGTATGATATGCCGCCTGATATGATAGATTCCCAGTCATCCAGGTGATGGTAATTTGCAAAAGAAGTTGAACTGATGCAAAATCGATGCTTAAATCCAAAAGGCTTCTTCAGTTCTTTAATTTTAGGTGTGTAGTTCCCCTCTTTATATGTCCCTGGTGGGTGTGTCCTCTGGTGATGGTCACCACGGGTTGTTGTTGTGGTGGTCCCTTTGGCCCGTGAACGACCCTCATTGCATCGCGATATGTTGTTCACTTGGCTGGTGGCTAAACAACTTTGCTGGTGGCCATTATAGGGCCCTATGATTTCCTTGTTAACGGACTCGTGGATGAAATCTCGGAATTGGCCATTAAAAATGGAATGTACTGTTAAACGCGGAATCTCGCGGAAATGTGATGTAATGTGAATGAAATGATGTCATTGTGAGGAGAAGGAACATTTGTGTGGGGAAGTATTTCCCCGGCGGCCCGCTCAATCATGGCAGAATCTCATCACCAGCACTAAACCGCCCTCCCAAATTGAACATGTCGAAACAGCGGCCTAAAACAGTTGGTGAAAAAAGTTGAAAACTCCTCTGTTACGGAGCGTGAATGGAAGCTAGCGGGATTTGCTTAGTTTAGAAAGCATGCTAGTGCGGCTGTGTGTGTGCGACTCACGCTGGATGAGTGTGTTAACACCATGTTGTGTTTTATTGCTTTAATGTAAGTCACCGTTTTACAATACTTGCTGACGTCATGCAGGTTCTGAGTGAAAAAAAACGAGAGGCATGTTTATTCTTGCACCCAACAGACATTCTCAACACACACAACACACTTCCAGCCCACAAAATAAGAGCGCAACTTGTCTAATTGTGTAAACAAAAAATTAGGAAATGAAAAATATCATATTAATAATGCGATTGGAATTGAATTGGTGACTACATCTTCCTTAATCACAAGCACGGGCATTACAGTTTCTTGAAGATTTTGTAGTAATATGTGCTCCCTTCCATTAGAAAAGTTAGCCAGGCTAGATCCATTCCTGAATTACTGGACAAAATTGTCCAGTGATGTATTGAATCAATAAATTTAAAGATTTTTGCATTTAATTCATTTTATTTTAATTACATTTTATTCACTAACCCAAAAAGCACACACTGGCGGTTGTAAAATAAGTGTAATAGGGAAAAAACGGAATTTGGAAGAAAATAAAATGGAATTCGGGGAAAAAATTAAATGGATTTCATAGGGCCTTACCATTGTTCCGCTAGAACAGGGGTCGGCAACTTGTGGCTCCACAGCTTCCTTGTTGCAGCACCTTTTGCCAAGCACTGTGATTTTATTCTTACACCAAAAAAATAGGGGAAATGTGCATTTTCAAAAACAATGTGAAATATCTGATTCACCACAAGTCTGTGAATGCATCTAGACCGCTTTCTAACTGCTGATTGGATGAGCAAAGTAGGGGGTGGTAGGTTAGTGTATGCAGTGAGTCTCACAAGAGAGAAAAAAGGTGAAGGAGTTTTGAGTTGAGTCTGAAACAAGTTACTGCGTAGTAAAATAAAACTATGTAATTAATGACAACATAACAATATGTTTTGTAATGAGAAGCGTGCTGTAGCTATGTGCTCGGAGTCTGTGACATGCTAATCGCCGAGGTGGTGACTCCAGGAGAGGCAGATAGTGTGCTGCGGGAGCTGACTGTGCACTCACCGCTTGTGACTACTGTGAGGCCAGGCGGACCTCTTGGCAGCAACCGCAGAACAATACAGTCAAACCTGTCTTAGCGGCCACCTTTATAGAAGGGCCACCTGCCTATAGCAGCCACTGAAAAATCCTCCCCCAGCAAATTTACATGTTATAGACCCTGTGTATAGCAGTCACCTGTCCAACGCAGCCAGCAGCCACCCATTTTGTCTCCCTTGGTCAATATCTGACTGCATATAGCAGCCAAATTACCAACTCAAGTAGAAGCTTCATGCACGAAAAAGTTTTGTTTTTCAATCAATGAAGCCGTCTTGTGTAGACTTTAATTACTGAGTCCGAGCTCAGTCACAATCATTCACAAGATCCACACAAACTGTCAGTTGGTCCACATAAAAAAGCCGTCTTCTTTTGAGCTTGCTATTTCCTGGTCAAACATGTAACTTTAAGAGCATTTGCACCAAAACATTACTGCAAAGTAGGCTGGGAACAGGACGTGCTCCCAGCGACGCTACAATAAAAAAAAAACATATGCTAGCATGCATGCGGCAGCGGGAGCAAAACTGAGTTCGGTTGTACTTAACTGAAGTATTTTATCAGTTATCAGTTATTATTAAGCCTCTAGCTTCCTTTTAGTAAGTAAAAACCTTGGCTGTGATTGCACTACATTGTCATGTAGACCTACAAAGTACACTTGGAAGAACAAGAGGTGAATAAATGTATTGCAACTGATGTGAAACTGATGAGGGGTAGGATTAAATAAGCTTTGCTTCTTCCTACTCCTTTTTGGACATGCAAAATTGTGAATTGTACTATGTGATGTGCTACTGTTTGACTCATGCATGCTCAGGCTTAAAACCATGAACCATGATAATAACAAGCCTAGTAGTGCTGTACAACTTTTATCAGCAGTCCGCAGTGCCATCTACTGGTCAACATTATTATTATTATTTTTTTCCCTTTTTTTTCCTCTACTGGTCAACATTCAAACTGGACGCCAACCTGTCTATAGAGGCCACCTGTCTATAGCGGCCACTTTTGCAGACTCCCTCTAGTGGCCGCTATAGACAAGTTTGACTGTATGTGCTTTCACTTTTACATCTCCAAATACCAACGTCGTCAAGAAAAGTCCTTACATTTGGCACTAGTCGCTTTAGAGAAGATAAGGCACCAAGAGGGTTTGGGAAGTCGCCAGATTCAGTCAGAAAATTGCCAAGTTGGCAACACTGGGCTGCACATGAAATCAGAAGGAGGGGGGAGTCTTTCACAAACGCAGAATATATGAAGGAATCTTTCATAAAAATATCAGGCCATCTATTCTCCCATTTAAAAAATAAACAGGAAATTATTCAGAAAATGAAAAATGCCTCTCTCTGCAAAGACAGTCAAGGACAGGACCAATAGAATGGTCATTAATGACAACTCAGCCCAAGCGTAAACTGTATTATGCAAACAACTCTGATATGCAGATATGTGAACTCTGATTGGCTTTTTATGTTAAAGTTGGCTATACTTTGTTTTAATTTTACACAAATATAAGAACCACTCAAAAAGGCATGCAGAGTTAAGTGTTTAAATTATTTCAGAGTAGGCCAACACATGCACACTGCAGTTCTAGTTTGGTGAATTTTGTTGTTCTAACAAGTAACATTGAAAAAAGTACACATTTCTAAGATGTGTAATGTTTTGTGGTGCCAGGCTATTTTTTTTACTGGCAGTGGAGGCAAAGACTCTTTTGATGTCAAGGTTCCCTACCCCTGTCCTAGAATGTGACAATTTTTGTGGAGATGTCAGGATCACCCATCACCTATGGTCTGCTCACAATGATGTGACATCCAGTTGCCTCAATTCAACCTTTTGTGCATTGCCTCCTGATGGGCCTCTAACATGTTTGAAGTCTATAGGGCAGAGCTACTGAGTGATTGACATGTTGACCTGTCAGTCAGGATGGTGCGATCTCATGCTTGCTCCACGCACAGACTCTGACACTGCTCTCTATCTGGCAGGCGAGCACAATACTGAGGTGAAGGAGGGAACGGAGCAGGTCATCCAGGTGGCTCAAATCATCATGCACGAGCGCTATGAAAAAACGACGGCTGACAATGATATTGCCCTACTGCGACTTTCTGCTCCCATTGTTTACACGGCATATACCGTACCAGCCTGCCTGCCCACCAAGTCTTTGGCTGAACGCGAGCTCTGGGCCGTCAGCATGCACACAGTGAGCGGATGGGGACGCAGGGCTGAGAACGGCCCCACATCACACTTGCTGCGGCGCCTGAGGGTGCCTCGGATCCGTACCCAGCAGTGCGTCGAGGAAAGTGGCGTGGCCCTCACTGACAACATGTTTTGCGCCGGATACATCCAAGGCCAGCAGGACTCGTGTAAAGGCGACAGCGGCGGACCCCTGGTGACGCAGTACAAGAAGACAACATTCTTGCTGGGCATCGTGAGCTGGGGGAAGGGCTGTGCACGACCTGGTCACTATGGCATCTACACACGCATTTCCAACTACCTGCAGTGGATCCACAACCACACAGCGATGCCACAGGAACTGGCAAACAACACACAGCTACCCTTGCATTGAAAGCCTCAGTGCTCAGTAGTAATAAATAATCTACCCCTTTCTCACCATGGTGTTGAGAACGAGAGAGCTAATACATTTACCATGCACATTTTTCTCGTGTTGCGTGCTTTGCTTTTCATTAACATAAAGATATCTAAAAATATGCATCAAAATAATCAGTTGAAGATAACACCACTATCTTTCATTAATCAAATGCATTAGCATATGATTTGGTCAATTGCAGTTCAAAATTTCAATCATGCTTTGGTACAAGAAAATAACATGCCAGATTTTCATGTGGGTCATATCAATACATGTTCATCTTTTTGAACAATGATACCGCCGACTTCAGCAACAACAGTGTCAGTTGAGTTCGGGTTTGTTTATTTAGCTGATGAAATAAATGGGGTCTGTTTGTTTTGTTGAGTCCAAGGGTGATAGGGGGTCAATGAGCCTGTGGCTTAAAGGCTCTACCTGTCCTGAAAGCAGTCCTGGAACTTCATTTCTGGAATTCTGCGTGCTGGAGATCATGTTGGTGAGAAGCTGCATTGTGTGGATCCTGTTGTTTAGGATTTCTGCAGCTGCAGGTTTGTCTTTTTACTGTAGTTTGGTAGCAAGTGATCAGTGGTGTGACTACATGTGGTTGGCGTCAGTGTTTGTGGAGAGACAGGAGGCCAATACCGTGCTGAGCAGATGGCGGCGGGCAAATAGCGGATTCCTGGAGGAGCTCAAGCAAGGTAACCTGGAAAGGGAATGCATAGAGGAGATATGTGATTACGAGGAGGCCAGAGAAGTGTTTGAGGACGACGGACAGACGGTCAGTCAGTTGCCTTTTGTCCCTCAATCAGTTGTGTATGTTAAATCTACAATTTGTACTAAGCTACAAGTGGTGCCAAAGATGTTTTTGTTGTTCTTTGCTTCTGCAGAGGCAATTCTGGCAGACGTATGAACGTAAGTCACTGTTAACTTCCAATGACCATCTGCATTTCAGTACTTAATATTTACTTTGACAATGTACTGACAATGTACAGTACTGACTGACTTTTACTGTGGGTCTAATTCACTGTCAGGTCAGGACCCGTGTAAGGTCAGCCCATGTCATAACAATGGCATGTGCGTCCACATGGGGACAACCTTTGAGTGTCGATGTCCCGAAGGCTTTGAAGGACGCTTCTGTCAGATGGGTACTAAATAAAAAGAAGCGAGAGAATCAATGACAGTTGTGATGTCACCACATATTGTGCCCCCTTTTTTAGTGTTTGAAGACTCACTCAAGTGTATTTACCACAACGGTCAGTGTCAGCACTTCTGCGATGGCTCAGGGAAGCAACGCAAATGTTCCTGCGCTGATGGGTACATTCTCGGCGAAGACGGACGGCAGTGCGTGGCACAGGGTAATACCGTCATTTTCAAAAGAACCTGTTCCTTTGTACTTGCTTCTCCTCAAGGTGACAAGGACACATGCACAAATGATAGTCCATACATCCACCCATCTACTGTATCTTCTTCCGCTTATCCAAGGTCGGGTCGCGGGGGCAGCGGTCTAAGCAATGAAGTCCAGATTTCCCTTTCCCCAGTTACCTCGTTCAGCTCCTCCCGGCAGATCCCGAGGTGTTCCCAGTCCAGTTGAGAGACATAGTCTCGTGTCCTGGGTCTTCCTCGAGGCCTCCTACTGGTTAGACGTGCCCTGAACACCTCCCCTGGGAGGCATCCGGGGGGCATCCTGACCTGATGCCCAAGCTACCTCATCTGGCTCCTCTCAATGCGGAGGAGTAGCGGTTCTACTCCGAGCTTCTCCCGGATGACAGTGCTTCTCACTGTATCTCTAAGGGAGAGCGCAGCCACCCTACGGTGAAAACTCATTTCGACCACTTGTACCCACGATCTTGTCCTTTTGGTCACTACCCAAAGCTCATGGCTATAGGTGAGGATAGGAGCGTAGATTGACCGGTAAATTGAGAGCTTTGCCTTTCGGCTCAGCTCCCTCTTCACCACAATGGACCGATGCAGAGTCTGAATCACTGCAGACGCCGCACCAATCCACCTGTCGATCTCGCTTTCCATCCTTTCCTCACTTGTGAACGAGACCCCGAGGTACTTAAACTCCTCCACTTGGATTTGGAGGTGCTGATTCTCATCCCAACCCCTTTACACTCAGCTGTGAACTGATCCAGTGAGAGTTGAAGGTCACAGATCGATGAAGCCAGCAGGACCACATCATCTGCAAACAGCAGAGACCCAATCCTGCATCCACCAAACCGGAACCCCTCAATGCCCTTGGCTGCGCCCAGAAATTCTGTCTATAAAATTAATCGACAGAATCGGTGACAACGTCCAACGAAGTCCAACCGTTATCGGAAATGGGTCCGACTTATTGCCGGCAATGCGAACCAAACCCCGACACCGGTCATACAGGGAACAAACCGCCTGAATTAGGTGGTCAGGTACCCTATATTCCCAGAGTACTCCACACAGAATTCCTCAAGGAACACGGTCAAATGCCTTCTCCAGGTCCACAAAACACATGTAGACTGGTTCGGCAAACTCCCATTCACCCTCAAGGACCCTGCCAAGAGTGTACAGCTGGTCCACAGTTCCACGACCAGGACGACAACCACACTGCTCCTCCTGAATCCGAGATTCAACTATCCGGCGGATCCTACTCTCCAGAACCCCTTAACAAACCTTACCAGGAATCCTGAGAAGTGTGATCCCACGATAGTTGGAACACAAGCTCTGGTCCCCCTTCTTAAAAAGGGGGACCACAACCCCGGTCAGCCAATCCAGAGGTCACCGCCCCCGGAGTCCACGCGACGCTGCAGAGTCATGTCAACCCAGACTTTCCCACAGCATCCAGGGCGTTAAGGAACTCCGGGCGGATCTCATCCACAGGGCCCTGCCACAGAGGAGTTTTTTAACCACCTCGGCAACCTCAGCCCCAGAGATAGGAGAGACCACGGCAGAGTCCCTAGGCACTGCTTCCTCCTTGGAAGACGTGTCAGTGGAATTGAGGAGGTCTTCGAAGTATTCTTTCCACCAATCCACAACATCTCGAGTCAAGGTCAGCAGCACACCATCCCCATGTTCGTTTTTGCCACAGTGACCGACAGAGCCATAAACCGCTTGGCCTACCGGTACCTGTCAGCTGTCTCCGGAGTCGCATGGGCCAAAAAGGCCCGATAGTACTCTTCTTCAGCTTGATGGCATCCCTCACCACTGGTGTCCACCAACGGGTTCTGGGATTACTGCCACGACTGTCACCAACCACCTTCAGCCGCCTCGACAATGGAGGCACGGAACGTGGACCACTCGGACTCAATGTCTGCTGCCCCCCTCGGAACATGGTAGAAGCTCTCCCGGAGTTGAAACTCCTTCTGATAGGGGACTCTCCCTGACGTTCCCAGCAGACCTCATAATACGATTAGGCCTACCAGGTCTGACCAGCATCCTCCCCCACCATCGGAGCCAACTCACCACCAGGTGGTGATTGGTTGACAGCTCCGCCACTCTTGTCACCCAAGTGTCCAAAACATGTGGCCGCAAGTCCGATGACACGAAACAAAGTCGATCATCAAACTGTGGGCCAGGCTGTCCTGGTGCCAAGTGCACCTATGAACACCCTTATGCTTGAACATGGTGTTCGTTATGAACAATCTGTGACGAGTGCAGAAGCCCAATAACAAAACACTGCTCGGGTCAGAGGGGGGGGCCGTTCCTCCCAATCACACCTCTCCAGGTCTCACTGTCGCTGCCAACGTGACCGTTGAAGTACCTCAGCAGAAACAAGGGAATCCCCCGAGGAAACACTCTCCAGCCCTCCCTCTCAGGACTCCAAAAAGGACAGGTATTCTGAACTGCTGTTTGACACATAAGCGCAAACAACAGTCAGGACCCATCCCCCCACCCGAATGCGAAGGGAAACTACCCTCTCGTTCACCGGGTTAAACTCCAACGTACAGGCCCTGAGAATGGCCACACCTGCCGTCACCTCTCACTGTGGGCAACGCCAGACTGGAATAAAGACCAACCCCTCTCAAGAGGACTGGTACCAGAGCCCTTGCTGTGCGTTGAGGTGAGTCCGACTATATCTTGCTGGAACTTCTCCACTTCACGCACCAGCTCAGGCCACCAGAGAGGTGACATTCCATGTGCCAAGAGCTAGCTTCTGCAACCTAGGATTGGACCACCTAGGCCCCCGCTTTTGGCCGCCACCCATCTCACTCTGCACCCGACCCCTTTGGCCCCTCCTACGAATGGTGAGCTCATGGGAGGGGGGACCCATCTTACCTCTCCAGGCTGTGCCCGGCCGGACCCCATGGACCAAAGACCAAACACTCGCCATCGTGCCCCACCTCCAGGCTTGGCTCCAGAGGGTGGGGCCCTGGTGACCCGCGTCAAAGTTGTGTCTCTTCATTGGGGTCTGTTGAGACACTCTTTTGTCTGGTCCCTCCCGTAGGACCTTTTGTCCTGGGTGACCATACCAGGGGTGTAGAAGTCCCTGACAATGTAATCATTGGGACACACAAACTCCTTCACCACGATCAGGTGGTGGCTCAGGGAGGAGACAAATGATAGTAATTAAGCTAATGCCTGCTACTGACTAAAAGTTATGGCTTATTAAAAACGGAATTTTTTATTTTTTAAAAGTTTCACACAAAAATAAAAACACTGTAAAAAACCCTGTAATGTCCATAACAGACCAGTAGTTGGCGATGGCCATGTAAACGTGCATTCCTGTTTTCCAGTGGAGTTTCCATGTGGTCAGCTGGCTCCAGCCAATCAGAGCATGACAGGTCAGACGAGGCTTGTTGGAGCCAATCATTGTCCCAAAGGAGAGTGTCCTTGGCAGGTAAATACTTGTTGTTCTGCCAGCACCATTGTTAATGCCAGTAACTGTTATCAGCTGAGGTGCTCTGGTCTGTAGCAAAGGATAACTCATACATGGTCCATTGTGCATCGCACATTTAGAACATATTGTTTACACTATTATTTTTAACAAAAATCTAACCAGGAAAGCCAAGTCACAACATAACTACACGGTGTTTGTGAATTGTTGTGTGACAAAACAATAACGCTTTTTGCTGATTTACTGGACCTAAATTATGCATTTCAGTTTGGTGTAATTTTAAAACTAGTCCATATGTTTGGTTCATGTAGCATTTGCATTTCAGCAGAACTGAAATAATCAAACAAATCTCACTATCAAGAGTAATTGCACCAGAATCTGTAAAACTGAATCAACCTGGCAAGTGTATTACAGCTCAGAGATGAAGATACACTATCAATTATAGCCTATTAAAAGCCAAATTCTGAGTCTGGTATCGCTAGCCGTGCGGTGTACAGGAGGGTATGATGAGCAATTGGCAGCCCCTGACAGGTTGAATGACTTCCAATTCCCTTCACATCAAAGGCAATTTACTTGTACAGTGTGAGTTGAAATGTGAAAACAACACTAAAATTGCACAGCTTTGCAGGTCTGGGGGCTCATGGTTCAGACTCTTAATAAAATACATTCATATCATGATCAGGTTCTGATTGAATTGAACGGGGATAGTCATTGTGGAGGCTCTCTGATCCGTCCTGACTGGGTGATTACTGCAGCCCACTGCGTCCATGGAATCAACCTGGACAAGCTTACGGTGGTGGCAGGTAGGCAGATGACAGAAGCTTTGTTTCAAAGAAACAACTGAATCGTCTGCAAATAGTTTGTCCTATAAAGCTGCTGTTGCTGTTTCCAGGGGAACATAACCTGGATGCTGTCGATGGCACAGAACAGAGAATCCCAGTTTCCAAGGTGATTGCTCATGAGGGTTATGTCCCAGCGACAGGTGACAGGGACATTGCGCTGCTGCATCTGAGTAGAGACGTGGCCCTAAACAGCCAGGCGCTCCCTATCTGCCTGCCCACGAAAGACTTAGTGGAGCACGAGCTGCTACCGCTGCGGTACCACACCGTGTCCGGTTGGGGCAAGAGGACCAGCGGGGGAAATGTCGCGTCCAGCGGCCTCACCTCCCCTGTCCTCCGCAGGATGTCTGTCCCTATCATCCCAAACTCCCAGTGCTCACAGATATCCCAATTCAACTTCACCGACAATATGCTGTGTGCCGGCTACCTGGAAGGTCAACAGGAGAGTTGCCATGGAGACGATGGGAGCCCACTGACCAGTCTCTTTGGTTCGACCCACTTCCTTTTGGGCGTCGTCGGATGGGGGCGGGGCTGCTCACACTCAGGGTACTATGGTGTTTATACCAACATGGCCAAATTTGTTGACTGGGCAGAGTCCACCATGAAGAATCCTCTCACAAGCACAATGTCACCTGACCTGATGCTGCAACAGAAAGTTGTTTAAGAGCCAGTAAGAAAGCTTTTTTAATTTGAACTTTTATTGTTGAACAGCACTTTGGTCGACACTTTTCAAAGTGCTTCATAAATAAATAAAATTATTTCATTTGATAATTGATTCATTTGACCAACGTGTCAGGTATGAAAATAAAGAAATTCCAACTACAAATTAGTTGTTTGTCCTTTATGCAATAAAGTCTGAAGTCAAGTTGTGTAAAAACTAGTGGTGTAACGGTATGGCATAATCAAGCATAGGTACGTACCTCGGTTTTTAAGATCACGGTTTGGTTCATTTTGGTACAGTAAGGAACAAAATGTAATACATAAAATTGCTTAGCTTTTGTGTAAATGGCTTTAATGATTCTTAAAATTAAACATAAAAAAGTACAAACTGCTGGCCAGTAATTTTCCAGTAAATACAAATTTAAATATAGCTGTACCAGACATAAATCTTTGATACATTTTTTGCGTTAAAGACGCTACCAATCCAACCAAACCAATCCAATGTCGGTCAAAACATGGACTTTTTGTCATAAGTGACAATGCAAATGTAAGTGCAATATCTAATAATATATTTAATTAATAATGAATTTATTTTGGCCGGACAGTTGCCTAGTGTTTAGGATGTTGGCCACACAGTCGGGAGATCAGGAAGATCTCCGTTTTGAATCTCCGTTTGGGCATCTCTGTGTGCAGTTTACATGTTCTCTTCGCGTGTGGGTTTTTTCCGGGTATTCCAGTTTCCTCCCACAATCCACAAATATGCATGTGAGGTAAATTGGAGACTCTAAAATTGCCCATAGGTATGAATGTGAATGTGTATAGTTGTCTGTCTACATGTGCCTTGCAATTGGCTGGTGACCAGTCCAGGGCGTGCCCTGCCTTTTGCCCAAAGTCATCTGGAATAGGCTCTAGTATACCAGCGACCCAAGTGAGGATAAGCGGCATAGAAGATGAATGGATGGATGGATTTGTTGAGAGCCAATAAAAAACAAGCTTTGGGCTTGTCCCTGGGTCACACTTTAGACACCCCGGTTTACTGGGTTTCTTTTGAGGAAAGTGCAATGATGCAGACAAGTGCAACAGTAGCATTTTGAACAGTCTGAATTATTTATTTTTTTGTAAATTAAATTGAGTAAATTAAAGGACCCATAAAACATAACAGGGTGTCCAGGTTCTGGCTTCACCTGCACTAGACACAACTCTACTAGGCAAAAGCTGTGCTACACTGTATTTGTTTACCAAGTAGACACTTCCTGTTTTAATGTGTACCTTGTGGGAAATGGCTACACTTCTGTACCAAACCAAAGGTTTCATACTGAAAAATCAGATTTGTCTATTTTGATAATAGGTTGAGTCAATGCAGAATGCTGCTGGTGCCAGTGTAGCCGGGCTGCCAGTGTATCCGCCTGTCCCGACTACACTGCGTTGTGTTCTGGTGCACGATGGAGGGACACAGAGATGGCTTTGGAACAGAAGTTTATTCCTGCAGTGTGGTGGAATACATGAAGAGGACGTGTGCGTGAGCTCATCAATAACAACGGGCCTGTCAGCCAGCACAAAAATGGACTCAAAATGTAAAGAAAGTAAAGTAAATAACAAAGGTCATGAAATGAATACAATACATTATAATAATGCAATTCCATTAACTGAAATGCACATAACTGAAGCACAAGAAATGGAATAAAAGAAATAAATCATTCAAAGTAAAACAATATACCTGCAGTGTGGTGGAATACATGAAGAGGACATGCGCGTGAGCTCCTCAATAACAACGGGCCTGTACAGGAATAAGGCACATTCAGCACAATGCACGATAGCACGCTCACGCACACCCCTAATAGGAGAGTAAAACGTGGCTGATAGCTAAATAGTTAGCTTGCTCTCCCACAGTCAAAACCATCCCCAAAACCACACTGCACAACATATTATTAAAGAAACATAAATAAGTAACAACATGGTTTCCATTAGGTTAATATAAAACCATATTTTAACCACTGAAATGTTATTACAGAACTTTGTTGCTCCCACACCAACGTACCTGTTAGCCAGCACAAAAATGGACTGACTGACAACTGAGCAGCTGTACGACATCCCCTGAACCTTCAAAAGAAAAGCTTATACCATGACAAAGGAAATACGAAAATAAAGTTACAAATGTTAAATTATAACTTAAGAAGAAACCAAAACAAATCACAAAATAGGGATTTTGGAGAAATTAACCCATAAACAAAAACATTTCAGACATGACAATACATTTTTTTTTCGCATCTGTTACACCAGCAACTCATACATTGGTTTGTACTGATATACTGTATATATGAAATAAATACCAACAGGTTCTCAGTAGTATTTCAGTGGGTGGGGGCCACGAGAGAAAATAATTAAAAAACACTCCAATGGTATTGATTTCAAATTTGCCTCACAGGGCCAGCTAGCAGGCATATAGTAACATCAGCATTTTTAACACTCAGAGTCACTTGAACACCTCATCACATGAACAGCGCAGCACTTAGTTGATCCCAGTCTCTGTTGTTGTGTCCCTGGGCAAGACACTTCAATTACCTTGCCACCAGTGCTCACACTGGTGTACGAATGTGAATGAACCCCAGGGCAGCTGGCTACAGATGTAGATTATCACCACCATTGTGTGACTGCGGAGTGAATGAATGATGGGTTCACTTCATTATGAAGCGCTTTGGGTGCCTTGAAAAGTGCTATAACAATCTAATCCATTATCGGGGGGGATTGGCCATCGGGAGTACCAGGAGGTTTCCCGGTGGGCCGACCAAACAAGGGCCAATGAACGATCGTTTATTTACTTATTTATTGCTCTGCTTTACTGTTACGCTATATTAAATGGAAATTGATACTTGCCAGGCACTAAGACCAAGCGGAAAACAATCGCTCAAGACGAAGACCGCCAACAAGCTCGTCGATTGTCTCTTTCCGTATCTCGCTAACCTGTGATTGCCCATCCCCGCTGTCACTCCATGAGTGGTTGGACGTTCTCCACGGTGTTTTGGTAGTTGGAGTTATTAAAGTGCTTGCCGTTTGTTCTGCCTGGGCCACGTAAACTAAACTGATTTTAATATCAGACGTTTTATTTACATTAACATTGGAATGTGTGCATCTGTGTGTTTGGTGGGGAAAACCAAACTATGACTGTAAATGGTTCAGAACGCTTGGTTATAACTGTCTAATCATTTTACTTGTCATAATACATAGCAAACATGGTGTGGTATGTTATCACTAAATCTAGTTATCTGAAGTATTGGAAAACAATAAGCATACTGTATGAAGCACTTAAGCAACATTGCAACATTGCACATCTCCAAGCTTACAAGTCACATGTTGCAATATGATGTGTTTTGAGCATGTACAGTACATCTGCTATTTTTACACTTTGTAATCATTTCTACCTATAATGACATCCCCCCCATCATGTCACCTGCAGAGCTCAAGTGTTTAAACTATCAACATGCTCCTATTTCAGTGCCGACAGTCAAATTTGCGTCATGAAAGACATTGACTTAACAATTTAAATAATATCTATGCTTTACATATTCTTTCTGTCAGTGTTATTGTCCTTCATAGTTACAAAGACTAAAACACTACTGTTACAATAATAAAATACATTGTAGCGATCTAATTTATCTTATTTATTATTTATTGTGTAAAACTAAGACATGAATAACATCAAATTAAAAGCACAAAATGAATGCCGACCCACCATCCACCAGTTCACGCCTGGAGTTTTTCCAGAAAGATTATTACATCGCTTTTTGACGTGTGGTAAAAGGCAGTCTGCTAGCATGAATTAACTTGAGACAAATGTGCACTTTAGTACTCAATAAGTCATCAAAACTTATCTTTATGCATTCCCACATAGTATCAGCATTTGACACCAAATATGAGCTGAAAGAAAAATGGTCTATCTGTGCGGTGAGAGATAAAGTTAGCACACGCACAATGGACATGCGTCAAGTGAGACGGATGTAACAGAGAGAATACGGCCACTTTTCAAAATAAAACATAAAAATAAACAAATAAATAAATAAATAAATAATGGGAATTATTTGTTGTTTCTGTGCGGCCCGGTAACAAATGACCCAGGGGTTGGGGATCACTGATATACAGTATTTGATTCAATGTTTTTGTCATGTTATTAGATGAATATTGATTCTGAACTGCTCCAGATGATGTTGCAATGTAGAGGTTTGGAGACAATGTTTTAGACCATAAAGGGTTTACTGGGTTTTTTTCCTTTTGTAATAATGGTATTCATCCCCAATTCTGTATGCAATTCTGTAATGCAACATATTGTTCTATTGCCTTTTTGTATATTATTCATGGTTTGTATAGTTGTGACATGATAGTGGTGGTTGTTAACATGTAGATTGGGTCGTTTCAACAATTAAAAAAAAAAATTTTGACCATCACTACAATCCTTATGTAAGACATGAACAAACTTTTATGTGTGTTCTAAAGAGAGAAAAACAGCTGGCACGAGGCAGCTAACAATGCCCTTAATGGGAAGCACCTATTCCGCCTATAAAGCCCACTAAGAAAAACGCAAACAATGTAACGTGACCTGCATATTAACCAAGCTACAGTGACATTGTTATTGTAGGAGCTAACACCGAAGAACTACTTTTCTGGCGTAGTGACACAGTGCCTTGCTTACAGTGCCTCAGGCCACTACCAAGAGGTAACGTAAGCTACTGGAGTTGCTGGATCGCCTGTGAATTTGGACAAATTAATGCCAACGTATAAATCATGCCTGACGTGTATAGTAGAAAGTTGTGGCAATAAGATGAAAAGTTGGTCACCTTTGAGATTGCACACGCCACCAATTAAACATCTGGACAGATTGAAGCAGAGGATGCTGGCTCTCAACACGACGACATCGCAAGGACCTCTGGAAGATGCTCGCTAGCGCTCAGCGTTTTTTTTATCTGAGGACTATGCTGAATGCTCGGGGAGCATAAGTGTTGAAGTGTTGTGCTGAAAGATACAGCCATCCCATCAGTCGGCATCCCAGTGAGAGCAGACATCTTAAGTGACTTTTTATTATGCTCTTATTTTGTTAATGAAATATTTAGCACTGGTGCTGCATGGTAATGCTGTGAGAATGCCTTAGTGTTTCACTACCTGGATCTGCATAGCACCCAACAACATTATTCGCAAGATTATTCTCTCTCCTGTCATGATTAGTGGTAGGAAATACTCTCTCTATGCTGCTGTTGTTGACGGAAGTAGGGCTCTATGCTGTGCGCTCTGTGAAATCAATGCGCCCAGGAAGGAAGTTCCAGTAATGCATAAAATTACCAAAATACGGCAAAATACTGTAAGTCTTACATGTTATCATGAATGTGCCTGCTACAACATAGTCACAGCATGTATATAAAACCATAAACCGTCTTTGGAGAGTTTTTAGAGGTGTTTGAATAAAGGGCTTTATAGGCAGAATAGGTGAAGAACGCACAGAAAAGAGAAGGACATTGTCTTCATGTCTCTTTACGAGGATTGTGGATGATGGGCAAAAATATGTGAGTGTGACAACAAAGAAATGTTTCATTGGGGTGGCCAAGGTGAGACCATTACTCACATAGGGGAGCAGCTCCGCCACTGGCTGAGAGAGATTGAGTTTGAAAAACAAGTTCACAAATTCAAGTTCCATAATTTGCAAAAACAGCCATCTCTGGTTTATTTTTTTTCACCTCTGTTTTTTTAAACAGACTTCTTAATTTTGCATTCAAAGTAATATTCATCAGACCAGATTTGGATTTTAAAAAAGTTCATCTGTTCAAATGGTGGGCATAGCAAATCTGCATCTCAATCATGACCACTTCAGTACAAAAGGGGATATTTTCCAGAGTAGAAGTCTCAAATCCTAACATATGGTTGTTGTATGTGTGTGAAACATAACATTGAACAGTCCCCGCCCCTTTGTCAATACTGCTTCCTCCCACACAGGGTCATCGGCCTCCCTTTCTCACCCTTTGCCTTGTATTCAGACTCCATTTCTTCCACACACCACAGAGAGCTTCTTCTTGTGAACTGACCACCGGGCGCCATGTTAGGGTTTCACGGGCTGTTGCTCATTGTGCTGCTGATCCGTATGGCCACCGCTCACGGTATGGAGTGTTCATGGTCACCTCCTTTTGTGTGTTTAGTATGTTGAGTGTGACTGTAGGCCGATTGTCCTGCTCAAGGACACCTGTTGAACATTCTTCCACCTGATTGGATGAACGCACCATTATTTCGACCACAAGCACAACATTTCAGTCCAGTTTGATACTGTGATACTGGCATGTGTAAAATGCTGTGCCTTTTAAAATTCTCTAAAATTCGTTCTCTCGCCATCTTCAGTGTTCCTGGGTGACGAGGAGGCCAGTCAGGTGTTGAGGCGGCAGAAACGAGCCAACAGCTTCTTTGAAGAGGTCAAGCAAGGCGACATGGAGCGCGAGTGTATAGAAGAACGCTGCAGCTGGGAGGAGGCGCGCGAGATTTTTGAAGATCGAGCAAAAACTGTAAATAATTCCTGCACCTGCACACTGCACACACATAATTGTTGCGCTTCGGAGTTTAGCATGAGCAAGCTAGTTGGTGGCTGATTCTTTTTTGTGTCTCGTTGAGCTTGTTGAAAGGTAGGCTAGTAAGCTGTTTGTCCAGCTAGGTTTTACTTGAAGTACTTTACAGTGGCTCCCTACACATCTGCGATTCAGCTTTCACGGCCTGGCAAATTTGAGGATTTTTGGTCAAAATTTTACTTTTTAATTTTTTTGTCACCCTAGGTCGGTAAAGAGTAATAACTGTTACAAAGCCCACCATGTTTACATGTTTATGTCTTTATGCTTCACTGGTAATGTTTTTTCGTCAAGTGTTGAGATTTCACACTTTGTTCAGCGGTCCTTCAGCACATAATTGTGGGCTCTGTGAGGCACAAAAGTTTGCTTGTCTACCAAAGCACCAGCTTTGACCGTCAATCTGGCCTCAGAGCTTGCAGCAAGGTGAATTATCGTTCATTAGTGGCTTCTACCGACACGGTTTCGTAACACCGGTGTTTGAATTCCAAGATGCAGTGAATACACCTGTAGTGAACAAAAAATGTTTAATACAAAAAAACACTTCACAGGAGGAAAAAGGCACAATAATACAAAAAGGCAAAGAGTCCAGTAACAACAAGACACAGCGCAAATGCCAAAAAAAAACATAAAACGCTGCCGAAAGCTAGCAGGAAACTACACGGTAACAAAAGGCGCTGCTGAAAACCAAGCTGGATTAAATTGTAGCAAAAAGGTGCTAACTAGCCGCTGCTGGAAAAGCCAGACAGGGAAGACAATGACCCTGGTTTGACCAGAAAAAAGCATACAATACAACAGCTGAAATGGCAGGAAGACGGTAAGCAGGTGAAGATCATGGAGCGATCTGGCCCCAGCTGTGTGCCAGAGTCCAGCATAAGATGTCTAGAAGGTAATTGGCGGCAGGTGTGCGCCTCAGCTGACTAGTGTGCACTGCAAGACATGACAGAAAGGCAGCAGCAGAGCGGCAACACAAAACATGACATTAAAATGACTTTTAAATGACTTTAATAAGTGTGTAGTGTGTTAATAAGGCATATTTAGAGGAATGTGTCGCGATGGCAACTGAAGAGAGAACGAGAGGGTTCTGAAACTAATCTAGTAATTATTACCTTCACTTTTCAAAACCGATGAGAACGTCAAGCTAGCAGGAGTATTGGCTTTGTAAGAAAAAAAAAAGACATTTTTGACAATGACTTGTCAATTTTTTGTCCCAGAATGTAACTATTATAAGAGCTACTGCACTATATACCCACTTAATCCTGCCTAGGCTAGTTTGTTAGCTAGACTACTGTACTGTATATACAATGTTCTATTTTTAGATTTTTACGAGTTAAATGTCTTCACAAACTTTACAAATACAGGTGATCCTCGGTTTATGGGGTTTTGCTGTTTTGTGGTTACGTGCGTGCTCCCATAAATTAATTAAAAACTTTATTTTGGTTCGTAAACACAAGACTCTTTTGAGAACTGCGTACAGTGCAGTGTGCTGAAATGGACACTGGACTGTCACGAGCATCATTAAGGATAAAGATTGTATTGTAACGTCTACCCAGATGACAGATGACATACAGTCAGGACACAGTCTCATTACTGACATGGAAAGGTTGGTAATGCTTTGACTTTTTAAAAAAATTTTTTATTACAGTTTCATTTTATTCTTGTATTTAGAGTTTGTATTACTTCATGTTATGTCCTTCATGTGTTCTGTATCCAGTGTGAGTGACTTAGGAGTTAATTTAGGTATCATTAAGGCCAGGTGTGTCCAAAGTGCAGCCCGGGTGCTATTTATATCCGGTGGCTGTTTTTCTATTTTAAAAATCAAATTTACGAAGATTATTTCAGAATGTTGAAATGTTTGGGGAAAAAACCTAACAGGAAAATTGGGGAATAAAAAGATCAAAGACCGAAGTTCATACTAATCATAGGCTTTTTCACCTACACCACAAAGCTGAGATGCAGTTTTTTCTTGAAATCTAATTAGTAATTTCCGGACTAAGGAGCGCACTAGTATGTAAGCCGCATCCACTAAATTTAAAGAGAAAAAAAAGATTTGTACATGCAGTGGTGTACAAAAGAGCCCCCTTCCTGATTTTGTTTTGATTTTGTTGTTTTTTTGCATGTTTGTCACATTTAAATGTTTCAGATAATCAAACAATTTTAAATATTAGTCAATGACAACACAACTGAACAGAAAATGCAATTTTTAAATGAAACTTTTTATTGTTAAGGGAGAAAAAAATCCAAACCTACATGAACCTGCGTGGAAAAGTGAAACCTAAAACTAATAACTGGTTGGACCACCCTTAGCAGCAACAACTACGATCAAGCGTTTGCCATAACTTGCAATGAGTCTCTTACAGCGCTGTGGAGGAATTTTGGTCCACTCATCTTTGTAGAATTGTTGGAATTCAGCCACATTTGAGGGTTTTTGAGCATGAACCCCCGTTTTAAGGTTATGCCACAGCATCTTGATAGGATTCAGGTCAGGACTTTGACTAGGCCACTCCAAAGTCTTCACTTTGTTTTTCAGCCATTCAGAGGTGGACTTGCTGGTGTGTTTAGGATCATTGTCCTGCTGCAGAACCCAAGTTGATTTCAGTTTGAGGTCATGAAGAGATGGCCTTCAGGATTTTTTAGTAGACAGCAGGATTCATGGCTCCATTTATCACAGCAAGTGTTCCAGATACTGAAGCAGCAAAACAGCCCCAGACCGTCACACTACCACCACTATATTATGGCATATATTATATATACTGTTGAGATAATGTTCTTTTTCTGAAATGCGGCGTTACTTTTATGCCAGATGTAATGGGACACACACCTTCCAAAAAGTTCAACTTTTGTCTCATCAGACCAGAGTATTTTCCCAAAGATCTTGGGGATCATCAAGATGTTTTCTAGCAAAATTGAGACAGTGGTTGTCATCTTGGAACTCTGCTATGAAGGCCATTTTTGCCCAGTGTCTTTCTTATGGTGGAATTCATGAACACTGATCTTAACTGAGGCAAGTGAGGCCTGCAGTTCTTTGGATGTTTTTTTTGTGGGGCCTTATGTGGCCTCTTGGGCTAATTTTGGTTGGCCGGCCACTTCTGGGAAGGTTCACCACCGTCCCATGTTTTTGCCATTTGTGAATAATGGCTCTCACTGTGGTTCGCTGGAGTCCCAAAGCTTTGGCAATGGCTTTATAACCTTTTCCAAACTGATAGACCTTAATTCATGTCAGTTAAGTTATGTTTTTAACGGGGTGGCAATCACTTTTTCACACAGGGACACATGTAGGTTTCTCAGTTAATAACAAAAACTGCATTTTGTGTTCAGCTGTGTTGTCACTGGCTAATATTTAAATTTGTTTGAATATCCGAAACATTTAAACATGCAAAAAAACAAGAAATCAGAAAGGGGGCAAACACTTTTTCACACCACTGTGCTGTCTGTACCATAGTCTGCACCGGAATGTAAGTCCAAGGTAGGTTAGTAAAATGTTTGCAAGTTGAAATATTGTTTTCCGTCACAGCTGCCTCCCTTTAACCCAGTGGGTCTCAATTATTTTCTGTCATGATCCCACTGGGGGATAGAAATATTTTTGTGCCACCCCTGCGATTTGAAATACTATTGTGAAACTGATAATATCTATTTATTTATCTGTATTGTACAGCCTGAACTCGAAACTGAAACCAAAATCGAGATCAGTGAAGCATACAAGCTTATTCAAGAGTCAAATTACAGTACATGTTGAGTACAGCAATTTCATACATGTTGGCAGGTCTGCACTAATGCTATTTTGCTAGAAAAAGACATAGCCTCAAAAAAGAACCTTTTTTCTGCATCTACAATGTCTACATGGATGATCTTGGTATCAAAGTAAAGGGGAGACTTTGCAGTAGAGGAATGATGCTTGTACTGTTGGTGTGGCTAAGTATTAGCTTTCAAGCTAGGCTATGTTTCTTGCAAAATGACTCACAAATACACTGGTCTCGGACTGTTCGCTTGTTTTTTTTTTTTTACCTTCGCTTTACCTTCGCTTCGCTGTAAAGTCAGTTACATTTAGTTTTGTAGCTGACGTTCTTCTCGATGTTGTTGTGTTTATTGATATTGAGCAAGTGCCATAACAACACAGACACAACCCGACAGCCCCCAGAACTGTGGGGGAACTCTTAATATGTTAATCTTTTCTGCACTACTTTCTGTCAGATGTCACCTTTGATTGATTTTTTCTTCATTTTTTTCCAGGATAAATTCTGGGCCACGTATATTGGTAAGACTTAGATGCTGTGAAGTTGAGTTGGTGTTTTTTGGTTAAATGTGATCCATAAATTTTGTGGTTGCCCTGCAGATGGCGATGCATGTCTTTCCATGCCCTGCAACAACGGAGGACGTTGTGAAGATGGAATTGGCAGTTATAGCTGCTACTGTGCTGAAGGCTACCAGGGTTCCAAATGTGAAATTGGTAAAAGAAGCACTGTGCCTGAGGACGTCCATCTTAGATGACTTTACTACTGTTTATCATCAATCTAAAAAAATAACAATGATCGTGCCAAAGTAGCAAACCTGTTCATCCCAGGTGAGTACCGGTTCTCTGACCTAACCGATCTCGATGCTGTGCTGTTTCCCAACAGCTGCTCCTCAGCTCTGTGAGAACCAAAATGGCGGCTGCGAACATTTCTGCAAGGTGGTGCAAGGACAAATTGAATGCTCATGTGCTGATGGATATTTTCCCAATGACAAATCTTGTCATTCTAATGGTGAGTCTACTTTCTGGGTCCACTTTCTGATGTTCTCAACTTCCCTCCTCACTCCACAACATTCTTGTAGAGCCCTTCAAATGTGGCGCCACTATCAGTGGAAAGACCCGGACAATTTTCAGATACCAGCGCCATAACTCCACCAAGGGAAACGTCACCATGTCGGACGACGTTGAAGGCAACATCACCTCCACTGCCTTCACATCTCCTGGAAACATCAGCAGCGATGCAATCATGAACGAGGAGGAAGAGGAAGAAATCTTTCCTGAAATGGCGGGAATGACCCGCATCGTCAACGGCAAGGACTGCCCGCCGGGAGAATGTCCATGGCAGGTAGAGACAAGTCATACAGATAATGTTGATGTGTCCCAATTCGGGGTTTACATTCTTTGTAGTCACTGTGGTATTTAACAAAAAAATATTAGTTGAGTAGGACTGTGTGGTGTTGCTGTTTAGACTTCAACAACCAAGTACAAAAGAAACACTCCACAAACTATTTCACAACTATTAATAATAATAGCTAATAATAGCTTTAAAGCACTTTGACTTGCCTAATAAAAACAATCAGGAAACTTCCAGTTAAGATATAAATCAGAGGTGTCCATACCTTTTCCACAGAGGGCCACATACTGTAGTGAAAAATGAAAGGATACAAGGGCTACTTTGATATTTTTGTAAAGCAACACATGTAGATATGCTAAGAATTGATGTATATTTCAATAAAAACTGCATCTCAGCTTTGTGATATAGGTGAAAAAGAGTATTATTAATTTATTTTGAACATGCATACAAGTTACATTGGAATACATCACATAATACAATTCACAGTTCCACATGTCCAAACAGTAGTAGGAAGAAGCAATGCTTATTTAATCCTACCCCTCATCCATTTCGCATCAGTTGCAATACATTTATTCTCTTCCTGTATTCCAAATGTACTCTTTGCTAGTTTAAAGTACTATAATTTCTGGAGTATAAGCCGCACCGTTGTAAAAGCTGCACATATCCACGTCATAAAGTGGCATATTGTGACGCAAACGAGTCTGTGAGGACCAGGTAGGTCTTTATTTGACTGGAGCCAATCATGAGCTATGAATAAACTCACAATGAGCTTGTCTTGTAGTAAATTTCCCCGCTGTGGGATAAATAAAGTACATACAATACAATTGTCAACCCATTGGAAATTGCAGGAGGTCATTACTCAATATAAATGTCTGACTCACAGTGTCATTTTACAAACAACACTAAACGTATCACACATAAACAACACTCAAACGTCATACCCCAGCAATATAGAAACATGTAAAATGCAACATTTTATATTTAGGTCACAGAAAGACCTTACACAGAAAGATTTTTTAAACTTTTCATACAACAGAACACATCATCAATAGGGTGAAACTAACCTGTCTCACAATGGTCTAATCCTAGCTCAGGTTCCCTATTAGTGAACAATCCAACGCTTGGTGAAATCATGTCAGAATTGAACAGCATACTAATTCCTTTAAAACGTCGGGTTTCTCTCGTTCAGTGAGCTGTTTCCTTCAATGGCAGTAGTCCTACGTGAAGCAGCCATGTTTCCTTGTCTTGACAGCCATTGCCATCCATCCGTCAATCTTCTATGTCGCTTATCGTCAAATCTATTGCCTTAACTTGAAAGCGGCATCATATCCATTTCTTCGAGTGTTTTGTAATTTCCCCTGCAAAAGTACACAACGCCTCTACATTCCCGTACAGTAGGTGGCAGTATTCACCCAAACGTTGGTTGCGACCCGCCATAAACAAGAAGAGGAAGAACGTCAGTGGATATGATGTGTATGCCTGTGATGAGGACGTACATTGTGTAAAGTTACGTAGGGTCACTTGTGAAATTGAGATGGATACTTTATTCATCTCAGAGAGAACAACACGACATGTTATGGTTTGTTTTACATGTTATGTGTACGATATACAGTATTTAATGTATCTTTATTTCTGGTTAATTACGTCAGCGGATATGATGTGTATACTTGTGGCGCTATGTAGGTTACCATACGTAAGGTTTACATAGGGTCACTTGTGAAATTGCTGCATATTACCCATTAATTCTGCTGGATTTATCCTTTGGACTTCATAAAAACCACGGTACAGTGGCACCTTTGTGGCCGCCTTTCAGTCATCATAGTGCGTCGACCTTTGCGTGCATTCTCCTGGATCCAGGTGTGTCTCCTCTTTTATATGTATATATGTATATATTTCCTTATTGTTTTCATTCATCAATTTTGGCGGTATAGTTATGGTGTTTATTGAATAATTCCAAATCCAACAATGTTTTACATTTGGTTATAGCTTAAATGTGATTGTTGTTGCTCACTCAAGTGTGTGCAACGACAGAGACAAGGTTAGCAAACGCCGAGAATGGTGGCTTCTCGGTGTGTTTTCGTTGTTTCCTGAACTTTTTTATGCCCTTATGATGGACTATCTTAGTAATACGGTTTTCCAAATTACATATTAAAACGATTAGTAGTAGTTCTGAAGTATAGGAAATGTGACAAGATTAGAACATGAACACACCAAGCCATCCATCCATCCATCCATCCATCCATTTTCCTTTGCTTATCCGGGTCCGGTCGCAGGGCCAGCAGTCTCAGTAGGGAAGCCCAGACTTCCCGGTCCTTGGCCACCTCTTCCAGTTCCAGGCATTCTCAGGCCAACTGTGAGACATAATCCCTCCAGAGTGTCCTAGGTCTGCCCCGGGGCCTTCACCTGGCTGGGCATGCCCAGAACACCTCACCAGGGAGGCGTCTGGAAGGCATCCGGACTAGATGCCTGAGCCACCTCAACTGGCTCCTCTCAATGTGAAGGAGCAGTAGCTCTACTCTGAGCCCGTCACTCTATCTCTCAGGGTGAGTCCAGTCACCCTTATGGAGAAAAACTCATTTCACTTGTATCCTCGATTTCGTTTTTTCAGTCACGACCCAAAGCGCATGACCATAGGTGAGAGTGGGAACATAGATCGACCGGTAAATTGAGAGATTTCCCTTCCGGCTCAAGTCTCTCTTCACCACGACGGTCCAGTACAGCGACCGCATAACTGCAGACGCTGCACCGATCCGCCTGTTGACCTTCCTCACTCGTGAACAAAACCCTGAGATATTTGAACGCCTCCAATTGGGGCAGGATCTCATTCCCAAACCGTAGGGTGCAATCCACCCTTTTCCGATTGACAACCATGGCCTCGGATTTGGAGGTGCTGAGTCTCATCCCACAAGCTTCACACTCAGCTGCAAACCGCCCCAGTAAACACTGAAGGTCACAACCCGATGAGGCCATCAGGACCACATTGTCTGTGAATAGCAGAGACAACATCCTAAGGCTCCCAAATTTGATTCCCTCAACGCCTTGGGTGCGCCTAGAAATTCTGTCCATGAAAATTATGAACAGAATTGGTACTAAAGGGCAGCCTTGGCAGAGGCCAACGTTCACCGAAAACAGGTTCAACTTACTGCTGGCAATGCGAACCAGGCTGCTGCTCCGGTTGTACAAGGGCCGAATGGCACGAAGTAGCGCGCCACCAATCCCATACTCCCAGAGCACCCCCCACAGGATGCCGCGAGGGACACTGCCGGATGCCTTTTCCAAGTCTACAAAGCACATGTAGACCGGTTGGAGAAACTCCCATGTAACCTCCAGTACCCTTGCAGGCGTCAGAGATGGTCCAGTGTTCCCCGACTAGGACGAAAACCACATTCTACCTCTGTTTTTGTTTTTTTTTCCAAAATGGCGCCACAGTGAATGGCTGCCTTTCATGCAGCTATGTGTAGTACCTATTTATGTATCTGTAGCCGAGGTTCGACTAACGGTCGTACCCTTCTCTCCAGCACCCTGGAACTAGACTAGACTTTCCCAGGGAGGCTGAGGAGTGTGATCCCCCTATAGTTGGAACACACCATCCGGTCACCCTTCTTGAAAAGGGGGTCCACCACCCCGGTCTGCCAGTTCAGAGGTATAGTTCCTGACTTCCACACAATGTTGAAGAGACGTGTCATCCAAGACAGTCCCTCAACATCCAGAGCCTTGAGGAATTCAGGGTGAAACCCGTCCACACCCGGAGCTGTGCTATTGGGGAGCATTTTGACTACCTCAGATACCTCAGCCACAGTGATGGAACTGTCCACGTTTTCATCCTCAGACATTCTTCTATGGAATGTATGTCAGTGGGATTGAGAAGGGCCTCAAAGTATTCCTTCCACCGATCGACTATACCAGGGGTGCTCACACTTTTTTAGCCTGCGAGCTACTTTTAAAATGACCAATTCCCAAAGATCTACCTACTACTATAAATATACAAAGTATATATATTTACTACATTTATTTTTAAAAAATATAAGTACGTATTTATGTATGTTATACATGTATATCAGGAGTGCACGCAGTTTCTCAGCATGCAAGTACAAGTCAAATTGATCTACTGTACCTCTTTCTATAAAACATATAACATATACAAAATGTAACCAGTAAACTCTGAAATTCTATTGTAAATATTAATGATTAGTATTTCACATTCACATTTTCAAAGTTTACAGGTAATCAAAGTACAGTCAAACTTGTCTATAGCGGCCACTAGAGGGAGTCTGCAAAAGTGGCCGCTATAGACAGGTGGCCTCTATAGACAGGTTGGCGTCCAGTTTGAATGTTGACCAGTACATGAAAAAAAGGAAAAAAAAAAGGGAAAATAATAATAATAATAATGTTGACCAGTAGAGGGCACTGCGGACTGCGGATAAAAGTTGTACAGCACTACTAGGCTTGTTGTTATCATGGTTCATGGTTTTAATCCTGAACATGCATGAGTCAAACAGTAGCACATCACATAGTACAATTCACAATTTTGCATGTCCAAAAAGGAGTAGGAAGAAGCAAAGCTTATTTAATCCTACCCCTCATCAGTTTCACATCAGTTGCAATACATTTATTCACCTCTTGTTCTTCCAAGTGTACTTTGTAGGTCTACATGACAATGTAGTGCAATCATAGCCAAGGTTCTTACTTACTAAAAGGAAGCTAGAGGCTTAATAATAACTGATAGAATATATCCACGACCCACAGAACAAAGCTGTGCTAGTAATGTCTTACGCTTGTTTTTAATATTTTACTTTTTATACGGCAGAGTTGTCATTACAGCAGTGTCACTTGTTACAGGCATTGGCTGGACAGCTATGTAGTGGGGCTTGTTTAACCTTTCCCTTGTGGGCAAGCAGGAAGGAGAGACGATGCTGAGAGATGTGTGTGTGTTCTGAGCTGCTGTCTGGTGGCCGTCTTCAATAAATAAAGTTGGCAGAAGCAACAGGAGAAGGTTCCTTCTTTGCTTCGGAGCTGAATAACACTGACAAGTTAACAGACTAGTAGCGAACGGAAAAGAAGACGGCTTTGTTTGCATCGAATACAGAAGATGAGGACTTTGATGGATTTGTGGATGAGGATTGATGAAAAATAACGTGAGTACATTCTAAAATACTTCAATTAAGTACAACCGAACTCAGTTTTGCTCCCGCTGCAAGCGTATGTTTTTTTTTTATTGTAGCGTCGCTGGTAGCACGTCCTATTCCCAGCCTACTTTGCGGTAATGTTTTGGCGCAAATGCTCTTAAAGTTACATGTTTGACCAGGAAATAGCAAGCTCAAAAGAAGACAGCTTTTTTATGTGGAACAACTGACAGTTTGTGTGGATCTTGTGAATGATTGTGACTGAGCTAGGACTCAGTAATTAAAGTCTACACAAGACGGCTTCATTGATTGAAAAACGAAACCTTTTCGTGCATGAAGCTTCTACTTGAGTTGGTAATTTGGCCGCTATATGCAGTCAGATATTGACCAAGGGAGACAAAATGGGTGCTATACACAGGGTCTATAACGTAAATTTGCTGCGGGGATTTTTCAGTGGCTGCTATAGGCAGGTGGCCGTTCTATAAAGGTGGCCGCTAAGACAGGTTTGACTGTAGTTGCTATCATAATTCACTTCAATATGGAAATAATGATAATTACACTTAACTTCTAAATAGTTGTGTACATAACCTGAGTACTGGTAATATGTCAGTCAAATTAGCTATGTCACGTTCATTAGGGCACACAGTTCATGTATTACATCCAGTTAGCATTTGCTATCAAACATTACCCATATATAAGAATTTAAAATGATTATGCAAAAGACAATGCAGCCAAAGTCAAGGCAACATATTGAAAAGGTTTCACCAATGGGAACATTTTTAATTTAATCATGAAATAATAGTTTAAGAAGCCAACGTGAAGAAAACACTGATTTCTGTAGGAGAGTTCATGACGCCAAGCAAAGCCAGTAAACAATACACTTTTTTTCTACGTAACTAGCCGCTACAAGTGAACATAACTTTTGTTGTAGATATAGACATCTTACCGCTGAGTTAGTTCATCCATAATCAGAACAATAAAGATGAAAGTTGCATCTTCGTGTGTAGCTTGAAACGCTGCAGCGGAGCAATCAGTTGGTACAAAACGCAGCTGCTCGCCTTCTTACTAATGCGCCAAAATACACCCATATCACTCCAGTTCTCCGTTCTCTCCATTGACTCCCTAGAATACATTTTAAAGTCCTTTTATTTGCGTTCAAGGCCATTAATGGACTTTCTCCAGCATACTTGGCTGAGCTTTTAACTGTCCGTCACCACCCCAGGGCCCTGCGCTTTTCTCAACACACATTAGAAGTCCCAAGGATGAAATACAAAAATGGGGGGATTGTGCTTTTGCTGCATTTGAGTTGAGTTGAGAGTTGTCAGTTTTTAAATCTCTTTTAAAAACTAATTTATTGAACATGAACAATGAACCTGACGGCGCTGGCCTTTTATCCGCCACAAATGTTAGCTTAATGTCAGCTGAATGATGTCTTTGACAACTACAAAGTGACGTTTACGCGATCGACCCAAACTACCTTGGCGATCTACCGGTAGCTCACGATCGACGTAATGGCCACCCCTGAACTATACCCTCACTCAAGGTCAGCAGGCATCCGACCGCACTGTAAACAATGTGGACCGGGAGGCGTCAGACAGTTTGTTGACTTCAAAGCCGTCTGAAAGTCGTGCTCCGTGGCTTCACGAAACTCCTCCCACACCCGTGTTTTTGCGTGTCGCTTGGCCTGCTGGTACCTGTCAGCTGCTTCAGGAGTCCCACAAGCCATCCAGGCTTGAAAGGACTACTTGTTCAGCTTGACGGAAGCCCTGACCTCTGGCGTCCACCATCGGGCTCAGGGCTTGCCGTCACGACTGGCACCGACCACCTTGCGGCCACAGCTTCGATCGGCTGCCTCAGCAATGGAGGCAGAGTACATACACCCATTCGGACTCGATATCCCCGTCCTCCCTCCAGCACCCCTCTGATGGACTCCAAGAAGGCTGGGTACTCTGAATTGCTGTTTGGTGCGTATGCACAAACAGCAGTCAGGACCCTTGGCCCGCCCTCGACTGCCACCCAAAACACTTTGCACCGGACCCTTATGCTTGCCCTCGCAGGTGGTGGGTCTACAGGGGGGAGATCCTGTGCGGCTTCTTTGGGCTGGGCCCGGCCGGGCGACACAGGTGAAAGCCCGACCACCAGGCGCTTGCCTGCGAGCCCCTCCCTCGGGTCTGGCTCTAGAGTGAGGCCCTGGTATCCCACGTCCTGGCGAGGTGTGGTCCCTCCTCTTGTTTTTGTTCACAGAGTCTTCTGAACCACTCTTGGTCCTGCCCGTCACCTAGGACCTGTTTTCCTTGGGAGACCCTACCAGGGCATGTAGCCCCAGACAACATAGCTCCTAGGATCACTTGGGCACTCAAACTCACCAACCCACCTGACCAAATATGACACCACTAATTAAATAATATATAAAAGTAGCAAAAATTGGGAACAGTTCTGTTTCTAGAAATGGATTTTTTTTTTTTAAACAAACCAAAGCGTATAGTTTGAAGTCTTTATCCAGCCACTGCGCTGTCAGACCTAGCAAACTAACAGGGCTAACATCTGACGTCCATTAATGTAATAAAGCTTATGTCCTTATTTACGTCTATCAACGTGTGCAGGAGTGTGGCGATCAAGTCGTATTTTTCTGGCAAACATACATCCAAAAAATAGCGATGGCTGTAAGTGTTTTACTGTCCGACAAAAGCCGCCATCTTCAACGATGGTAAAGGGCTGGCTGTCCAGTGTGGCTAGCTGTGTGGCTGCTTCTGATTGAGCGACTACAAGGCAAAATAAAATAAAATATAGACCAGTTGGCTTGTGTTCGTATCCGCGAATGTTCGCTAGTCGGATGTTTGTTAGTTGGGGACCTAGTGTATGTCTTGTGGTGGCTTACAGCTGAAAGATTGGATTCCAAAATGCAGAGAACACACCGGTGGCAATTTAGTAATTTTATTACTTTTAGTCGTGGTAGAACTATGCAGTCCCAAAAGCATGACCCGGGCACAGCCGCGGGGAAAAATACACACAAAGAACTCAGGAAGCTGCACAATAAGGTAGGCAGAAAATCTAAGTTAGCAAAAGGCGGAACTAATGGCGCTGCACAGACTAGGCAGGAGAAAAGCACAACGGGAAAAATACGATAAAAAATGTACAAGCAGAAGTAGCAAAAACTTGTGGTCAAAAACTGAAGCAAGAGCTAGGTACAAAAACATGGACTAGGTTAGTCGAGCAAAAAACAAGGTATAACAAAAATAGGACTCGAGACACGAGACTAGAAGTGTAAATCATGAAACAGACAAAAGACTAAGCAAGGAGGTCTAGAACTGGAAATACTCACAAGAGCTAAACTTGGCCAGGTATGCAAGGTAACAGAGTGAGAGCATGGCAACTGAACGTCAGAAGACAATCTGGCAAATACTAAGCAAACAATGTGAGAGTTAAATAGTCCAGCGATAATTGAACCCAGGTGTGGCAGGAAACTCCTCCCCTAGGCAGGTAGGTGTGCTGCAAAGACAAACCACAAGGTGGCGACAGAGCAGCAGCTCAAACTATGACAGTGTACATGCTATCTTTGGGTCCAATCATCTCCAGACGCAATATCCATTTTCATTTTAATGCCGATGATGTACAGCTGTACCTACCAGTAATGCTCAGTGACAAGAACGCACTAGATCCCCTCTGTAGCTGCCTTCATGACATCAAACAATGGCTGTCTCAGAATTTCCTTCATTTAAATGAAGGAAAAACGGAGTACATTGTTTTTACCCCTGATTTACCGCACAGTGAAACCAATTTTAACACCCCCACCCCTCCTTTTGCTCCTGCCGTTAAAAACCTTGGTGTGTTTTTTGACAACAGTCTAAAGTTTGATAAGCAAATTAGTTCTGTGGTCAAGAGCTAGTTTCTTCCACCTCAAGCTCCTGGCAAAGGTAAAGCCCTTTTTGTCTAGTACAGATCTCGAAAAAGCGATTCATGCATTCATCAGCTCGAGGCTTGATTATTGTAATGCCCTCTACACTGGGGTAAATCAGTACCTCCTCCACAGGCTCCAGTTGGTACAAAACGCAGCTGCTCGCCTTCTTACTAATGCGCCAAAATACACCCATATCACTCCAGTTCTCCGTTCTCTCCATTGACTCCCTAGAATACATTTTAAAGTCCTTTTATTTGCGTTCAAGGCCATTAATGGACTTTCTCCAGCATACTTGGCTGAGCTTTTAACTGTCCGTCACCACCCCAGGGCCCTGCGCTTTTCTCAACACACATTAGAAGTCCCAAGGATGAAATACAAAAATGGGGGGATTGTGCTTTTGCTGCATTTGAGTTGAGTTGAGAGTTGTCAGTTTTTAAATCTCTTTTAAAAACTCATTTATTGAACATGAACAATGAACCTGACGGCGCTGGCCTTTTATCCGCCACAAATGTTAATTGACCGCAGCTGCACGGCCACCAGGCATGAAGCGGCTGCCTCTTCCTCCCTGGAGAAGGCACAGCCCGCCAAATAAGAGCGCAGGACAGGGGACGCTCGCTCCCGTCCTGCAGAACGTCACAAATTTCCATCTTTGATTTTTTTAAAACACGATTTTAAAAGCAAAAAATAAAAATTTGAGTGAAGGAGCCCGAGGATATATGTACAGGATACGCGTGAAGCAGTCATGAATGGGTGTGTGCTTGAACAATTGAGTGTGGAGGAGGTGCGATGATCGTCGTAACCTAACAATACCATCGCTCCTTTCTTATTGAATGGGCTTCTAATCTCTAATTAGTCGGCAATTAAGTGATATTTTAGATGTTTTATTCAGGTGTTTTGGCTATTTTAGAATCAATCCACGGCATTGCAAAGTGGGAAGATTACCGTTTTGGCCGTCATGGAATCTTTTCAGGGCGGCATTGCAAAGTAAGAAGACGGCTTTTTTATGTCGAACTACAACTCAGTAATTAAAGTCTACACACAACGGCTTCATTGATTAAAAAACAAAACTTTTTCGTGCATGAAGCTTCTGCTTGAGTCGGCATTTTGGCCGCTATATGCGGTCAAATATTGACCAAGGGATACAAAATGGGTGGCCGCTGGCCGCGTTAGACATGTGACCGCTATACACAGGGTCTATAACACATACATTTTCTGCGGGGGATTTGTCCAGTGGCCGCTATAGGCAGATAGCCGTTCTATACAGGTGGCCGCTAAGACAGGTTTGACTGTATTACATATATGAAGTATGGTTATTGACCATTTGTGTTCATACTTTTAAAAAATAATAACTATTACAGCACCTGATGTCACAGAAGCGCTGTCGTAAAAATTTGCTAAAGGAGGAAGTGACGTAGTGCATGCGTGGCACAGATTGCGTTGCGGGTATTATAGCGTAGTGACAAGGTATTATTGCGTAGTGACAAGGGTAAAGAAGTTCCACACGATCAACGCCATGATTGTTTACAAGTGAGCTCAGGAGAGGTGTGCAGCACGTCAGAAAAGGAGTGCTTGATTTGCTCACCTTTGGCCCAGTAACACACACCACAGTTCAGGTAATCTCGCCTCATTAGACAGTTTTTTTTAAATTATGGTTATGAGAGCTATTTTTAATGTTATTGGATTTATTGGTATGACGTCATAATTCCTCCTATCGGCCCGATAAATATCAATTTTTTGTCATATTGTGTTTTTTTCTCATAATATTATGACTTTTCAAAAATACTTTTCAACTTTATGCTCCTACAATGACATTATTTTTCCTCCTAACATGACGAGTTTATTTAAAATTGCTTGTGACTATTTTTCTTGTTAGAATTGGACTTTTCTCTCTCAATATTTTAACTTTATTTTTGTACAGTTACAGATTTTTTGTCCATTTCTGCTGTTGTTTTTTTCCAACTATTTCAACTGTCAACTTTTCTTCTCGTAATTATGATTTTATTCCCTTAATATTTTGACTTTATTTTAGTAACATATAACTTTTTCCGCAACCTAATTTTCCATAAACTACATCCTTATTCGTTGTTTTGTTTGTTTTTCATAATATTATGACTTTTAAAATATAACATATTTTTTCTTTACTATTCCAACTTTAAAGTACTGTTATTTTTCCTCAGAATCTTACGTTATTTTTGCAAAATTACGACTATTTCTCTTTAGATTACAACTTTTTTGTCTGAAAATATTTACTTTATTGTTGTAAAATTACTGCAGATTTTTACATTTTTGCTCTTGTGGGTTTTTTTTTTGGTTTTCTTGTTAAATTATATTTTTAGAATGTGCCGTGGGCCAATAAAAAAACAGCTGCTGGCCCCATGTGGCTTGATATACACCTGATATAAACCTGATGACACCTGATATAAATGAATAACATATACTAATGATACAGTCATCCCTCATATATTGCGGTTAATTGGTTCCAGACTTGACTGCTAAGTGAATTTCACGAAGTAGGATTCAGTATTTATAAATGGAACATTTACATTTTAGAGCCAAAAAACTGTTTATGACTTTCTAAATACAATCTTTACCATTATTAGAGTGTTGTAGACCTAAAATAACACCCTTTTTGTCACCTTTACACTCTTATTATTCTTTATTTACACCACATTGCTCAACAGTAACTGTAACTGCAGGCTACGGGATCACTGCAGGGACACAAGAGACGGCCATGGCTTTAACCAAAACCGAAACTTACCAAAGTCTTAATGCTCAAATGTACGTACCGTACATATAAAGGCAATTTAAAAAATAACACTGACAATAGTGCTAAGTAGCTAGAAGTAATAAATAAAGTTGTTAATATTACAGTATTATGGTTAAAAATATAAGACTTCTCTGTGAGCTAAATCTGGCGACGGAGGGCTATTCTTCACTTTCCAGCAAGAGACAAACCCCACGTAAATATAAAACAATAACTTTGGCTCCATTATTTAATATTGGTTAAGTCTTTTTTATCTCTTTTTTTTCTCCACTGTGCGATTCCGACGAGAGTATCGCAAGAAACAACAGGGTGGCACAATTCCAAAGGGTAGACATCTCAGCCGCGGGCGGAGGACTCATAAGGACCCAGCCTTTGCTGACAACAAAAAAAACAAAATAGGAAACAAAATAGGAAATAGGAAATCATTCACCATTCGTTGGTAACAATTTATAAATACAGGAAAATGAAAAAATCCAATTTATATAGCTTTCTCAGACGTTGCCACAGCTTAAATAGAAATTGTTGTGGTAGTGGTGTGTACCCAGGGGCGCCCCCCACCCCCAAAAATACCCATCCCCATTTTGGGGCGTTTGAGGTATACTGTATTTCGGGCTTAAAGATGATTGTGTCACGAGTGAACAATGGCAATTGGAGAGAGAAGAGGAGGGTGCTTGAGCGGAATCAAATCCATAATTACGACAGTCACTTCTGTTGCAAATGTTTCTCCGAAATCGGTGGAACCTTTCAACGCCAAGCTAGTAGGAGGGCTTGGGGGCGGGGTTGGGACATGGGAGATTAGCCATGTAGATATACATTTTTATGGGCGACTCAATTAATGGTGAAATTTCAGGCGGTCTTGGACAGCAACCTCCACAAATTGCAGGGCTCTACTGTTCTTGTTAAAAAGTCTGTGCTTTTCTCAACACAGGCACTTCTCCTCAACGACGAAGGTCAAGGGTTTTGTGGTGGCACCATCCTCAACCAATACATCATCTTGACTGCAGCGCACTGCATGAGCGAGCACAATTACATTGCTGTGAGGCTGGGTGGGTCTGACTGACCAATCAGAGTCTGTCTTTGTGCCGTTTTACTGCGAAATGACAACTGAACCTGGTGGCTTCTGTCCATCCAGGTGAGTTTAACACGGAGGAGAACGAAGGGTATGAAGCCACTTACAATGTGGAGGCCATCTTCAAGCACCATAACTACCGCCCAGATACTTTTCACAATGACATTGCACTTATCAAACTGACCACACCCATCAAGTTCTCCAGATATATGTTGCCAGCCTGCATACCTGAGCCGGATTTTGCTGAGACGGTGAGTTTTATCGGCTTCACTTTTACGTACAGTACATGTGTATACTATTTGTCAAACTGTCTCTACAGGTGCTGATGAAGCAGCCGCACGGCATTGTTAGCGGTTTTGGCCGCATTGGCGAAGATGAAAAACCATCCACCATCTTGCAGCGCCTTTCCGTACCTTATGTGGCCCGCCATATTTGTCAAGAATCCACCAGTTTTCACATCTCGACACGCATGTTCTGCGCCGGCTATGACACAGAAGCAAAGGATGCATGCAGAGGAGACAGTGGCGGACCACATGTTACAAAATACAAATCTACCATTTTTCTCACGGGGATTGTGAGCTGGGGCGAAGGCTGTGCACGAAAAGGCAAATATGGCATTTACACACAAGTATCCAAATTTATTGGCTGGATCCGTGAGGGTATGCAGAGGCTGCTTCAAAAAGAAATCAGTGAGGGCATGGTGGAGGTGGCTGGATTTGTAAGACGGCCACACCTTTGAAATCCACGGGTGCTTGTAGTTCCAAAAAACCTGTGCCTTTATGTACTTCCTGAAGCCAGTCAATAAAACTGCAGCTGTTGAACATATGCGATGTGTGGATCCATATACATTTTCCACCGGCAGTTCATGCCATATTTACGCCAAGCGCATCCCAACGCGCAAGCGCAGCCCGAACATTATGTTTTTACCGGTGTTTATCTGTATGTTTGTTTTGTTCAAAATAAATAAGCTCTGAATGGATTTGGATCAAATTTTCAGGAACTGTCGGAAATGGGATATGGAAGAACTGAAAAAATGTTGGCGGTGATCCGGATCACCATCTGGATCCAGGAATTTTTTAAAGGATTCTTTAACACTGCCAGATAGGACAATTTTTGGCATTTGTGCATATAACTCCACAAAAAAATGGTCAGAGCATTTCGAAAAAAAACATACAGGAGACGTTTCCAACAGGTTCTACAAAATATCAAAGACTTGAAAAGGGGTTTGGGACACCAGTCAAAAACCAGTCAGTATCTGGTGTGACCACCATTTGCCTCATGCAGTGCAACACATTTCCTTCACATAGAGGTGATCAGGTTGTTGATTGTGGCCTGTGGAATGTTGGTCCACTCCTCTTCAATGACTGTGCAAAGTTGCTCGATATTGGCGGGAACTGTTAGTCAAACCGATTGTTTCAGCAGCTGTCCGAGTCGCTGGTCTCAGACGGTCTTGGAGGTGAACATGCTGGATGTGGAGGTCCTGGGCTGGTGTGGTGGTCTGCGGTTGTGAGGCTGGTTGGATGTACAGCCAAATTCTCTGAAATGTCTTTGAAAACGGCTTATCGTAGAGAAATGAACATTTAATACACGAGCAACAGCTCTGGTTGGCATTCCTGCTGTCAGCATGCCAATTGCACACTCCCTCAAATCTTGCGACATCTGTGGCATTGTGCTGTGTGATAAAAGTGCACATTTCAGAGTGGACTTTTATTGTGGGCAGTCTAAGGCACGCCTGTGCACTAATCCTGGTGTCTAATCAGCATCTTGATATGGCATACATGTGAGGTGGGATGAATTATCTCAGCAAAGGAGAAGTACTCACTATCACAGATTTAGACAGATTTGGGAACAATATTTGAGAGAAATGGTGATTTTGTGGATGTGGAAACATTTTTTGATCTTTGAGTTCATCTCAAAAGCAAAAACAAAAGTGTTGCGTTTATACACTCATGATCAAAATCTAAAGACCAGTTGAAAATTTGCTAGAATTTTCATTTTGCACATTTGGATCTTAATGAGGTTTTAAGTAGAGCTACAGTATGCAAAAGCAAGAAGGGGGCGTGAGACAAAAAACAAAGAACTTGTAATTTAAACAAAACAAAATCTGAAAAAGGTTGTTTATCACCAGATCAAAAGTTTAAGACCATAGGCTATAAAAGCCAAAATCTGCTCAAAACTTTCATTTTCTGTCAGGCATTCACACTGTCATGCCCTCCCGATGGCTAAAGCTAAGAAGCTTTCTCTTTTTGAACGTGGTTGGATTGTTGAGCTGCATAAGCAAGGCCTCTCCCAGCATGCCATTGCTGCTGAGGTTGGGCGCAGTAAGACAGTCATTCAAAATTTTTTAAGATCCTGAGCATTATGGAACAAAAAAGTCAAGTAGTAGACCCAAAAAAAATCACACCTGCACTGAGCTGGAGGATCCGATTGGCTGTCCATCAAGACACGTGGCGGTCTTTGACCCAAATGAAGGCCCTTACTGGTGCCGACTGCAGCGCAATAACCTTCAGACGGCATCTGCAGGAAAAGGGTTTAAAAAACAAATTCAAATAACTCGTCTCCTTCAACGCCACAAAACTGCCCGTTTTGACTTTGCCAGGGAGCATCAAACATGGGACATTGAAAGGTGGAAAAATGTTTTATTCTCTAATGAGGAAAAATGTAACCTTGACGGCCCAGATGGCTTCCAACGTTACTGGCATGACAAGGAGATCCCACCTGAGATGTTTTCTACCCGGCACAGTGGAGGGGGGGCCATCATGGTCTGGGGTGCTTTTTCATTCAGTGGATTGGAGTGGAGTTCATTCAAACGGTGGCTGCTTACATGAAGATGTTGCAGCGGGCATCCCTCATGACTGAGGGCCCTCGTCTGTGTGGTAACAGCTGGGTTTTTCAACAGGACAACGCTGCAGTTCACAATGCTTGCTTGACCAAGGACTTCTTCAGGGAGAATAACATCACTCTTTTGGACCTGCATGTTCCCCTCATTTAAATCCCATGGAGAACATTTGGGGATGGATGTCAAGGGAAGTTTATAAAAATGGACATCAGTTCCAGACAGTTGATGCCCTTCGTGAAACCATCTTCACCACTTGGAGCAATGTTCCCACTATAAATCTCAAAACAATTCTATACATTAACCAACATTTAAAGTGCGTGCATATTCATAAGTGCATACAGGTAGTAAACACACCTATATTTAGCTTTATCTCCCCACTCGTCCTCTGTTGGTCCCATTAGCAGTGTCAGAGTGCCCTCTACTGGTCAAGCAGTACAGTAGCAGTATAAATACTGATTGAGTGACTACAAGGCAAAATTAAAAATAAAATATAGACCAGTTGGCTTGTGTTCGTATCCGCGAGTGTTCGCTAATCGGGTGTTCGTAAGTTGGGGACCTAGTGTATCTTGCTTTAATAAAAGCTTTAATACGGCATTTGAAGACGAAACAATTGATGGAGTATGGGGAGTTTTCGAGGCTCACATTGTGATCATATGCTAATGTGAGTATGTGTGTGACAGTCAAATCACTGAATTCAACGGACAAGATGACCAGGCTTTCTCAGCAGTGGAAGACACCAGGTTTGACGAGTGCTCTCTCACGCACCTAGAAGTTCCACCAATGTACTCTCACATCCAAAGTCTCCCTAAGAAGGCGTGTCATCCTCTGGAAGTTTCACCAGTGATGTGTTCTCTTCATATAGCCAGTAGCAGGGGTGCAGCCAGGAATTCTGGGTCCGATGAAAAAAATCACTTTGCCCTACCTTTATTAATTATTTACAAATTTTTACTAGTGATTACCTATTTTTTAGGTCCCGTGGCAGTTAAGGGACTTTGGAATTGTCCTGACTTTTCCCCTTTATACGGTACCCCTGGCCAATAACACTCATCATAAATAAATTGAAAAATGTATAATTAATCTATGTGATCGATATCGGCCGATGTCAGTCTTGTATGATTGGTATCAGAATCGGCAGCATAAAACCCTGATCAGAGCGTCCCTAATATGTAGTATTTTACACTGATCACCAGGTGCCTGTAATGTTTCAGTAATGTTGGGTGAGACACACAGTCACCATAATTGATGGCAGGAACAACAGGCTTTTATTGCAGGTTTCAATGATCTCACAACAGGCACAATAATCCCTAATAAAAATCCCTCATAATAACATGGGCTACGGTACTGTGGCCGTAACCCACACAAAGCTAAAACTCAACTCTGAATCCCCGTCACGCAGCACCCCTAAAAAACACTTTTAGGGCAACACACACAAGCATGAGTCTTATTTATGTCTTAAATTGCTTATTTACTCTATTTTGTCTACTATATTGGGTAATAAGAGTGCAAAGGTGACTAGAGGGGTGTTCATGTCTAGAAAGCTCTAATAATGTTAATAGGTTGTAAGCAAGTCTTCTATGCTCTGGTTTTAGTTGGTATCAGGAGATGTCCCTCAGCAAATGATATAAACAAACACGCCTACTGCTTGTTTTGGGAGGTCAGAGTCCAAGAACACACAGTTCACTGCAAAATGAACTTGATGTCAACATCTGAACACGTGGACATCATGGAGACCACACATTCAGTAGGCAATCAGGTGACTTGTCCTTGTCATGGAGGACTATGTGCAGGAGCTTTTCACACTGTCCTTGACGACCGGGATGTGACGAGACTCATCCACCCCAATGTGTGTGTGCGTGCACTCAGCATCATGGCCGTCTGCGTTATGTTCCCTCGAATGTCTCTCCTCTGGCTTACCTTGCTTGCATGCAGTCTTCAGGCGCTTGGCCAAGGCAACGGTAAGATTTGTTACCTTCTTGTATCTTGTTAGTGCTTGTAGGTCATCAGAATAAAACATTAAAGAGATACGCTTGCTTTCTCATTCTCAGGGTTAAAGTAGAAGTAAAGGTAAATACGAAATACACTCCTGATCAAAATTTTAAGACGAGGTAAAAACAATTGCGAGAATTTACATTGTGCACTGTTGGAGCTTAAGGAGGTTCTAAATAGAGCTTCAAAATGCAAAAAGAAGAAAAGGAAGTAAGACCAAAAAAAATTGTTATCAATTTATGGTGGTCACACTTTACAATAAGGTACACAAAAATACAATAGTTACTGAGGGACTAATCGAGTGATTCAGTAATGAGTAGCTGCACCATTCTTGTTAATCACCTCAAAAATTGGTTTGGGTATTGGTTTGGGAAGCTAGTGGGAATGTTGCTCCAGGTGGTGAAGATGGCTTCATGGAGGGCATCCATTGTCTGGAACTGATGTCCATTTTTGTAAACTCCCCTTGCCATCCATCCTCAAATGTTCTCAGTTGGATTTAGATCAGGGGAATAGGCAGGATGGTCCAAACGAGTGACGTTATTTCTCTGGAAGAAGTACTTTGTCAGGTGGGCATTGTGAACTGTGGTGTTGTCCTGTTGAAAAATCAGTCATGGCCACACGGACGAGGGCCTTCAGTCATGAGGGATGCCTCCTTCAAAATCTCAACATAGCCATCTGCCGTTTGACACCCCTGCACCACCTGCAGCTCCACTGTTCCATTGAAGGAAAAAGCTCCCCAGATCAGATGGCACTCCACTGTGCCGTGTGGAAAACATCTCAAGTGGGATGTCCTTGTCATGCCAGTAACGTTGGAAACCATCAGGACTGTCAAGATTACATTTTTTCTCATCACAGAATAAAACTTTCCACCTTTCCACCTTTCAATGTCCCATGTTTGTTGCTAGGATAAGCGGCATAGAAAATAGATGGATGGATGTGCAAATTCCAATTTTGTGGCATTGAAGGAGATGAGGTCTTTGAAGATGTTTTTTGTTCTTAAAAGCCTTCTCCCACAGATTCCGTCTGATGGTTATTAGACTGCACTTGGCCCCAGTAAAAACATTGGTTTGGTTTGGTTTGGTTTTGTTTGGTTTGGTTTGGTTTATTTGAACATGAAGGTTACAATGGAATACATCTCATGAATCATCCTTTCACAGTTCCACATGTCCAAAAGGAGTAGGAAGAAGCAAAGCTTATTTAATCCTACCCCCATCTATTCTACATCTTGTACAGTACATATTATTCACTTCCTGCTTTCCATGTAATATTTTTATTTAATAATCAGTGTCATAATAAATAATAAAAATAAAAAACGAACCTGACAGAACAATCATTGTGATGATCAAGACTCTTCTGCCTTGTATTTGCTGTGGGTTTTCAGCGTTGTTCTCGCGTATAAATGTTTTAAGTTTCATTTTCCCCTAAGATCATATTTCTGCTCTCTGATTGAAAAATACTGTATGAGATTTTTGGGTAACAAGTTATTATTAACTTTATGCATTATTCTAGCGGTTTGAAAGTGTACTAAATGAGAAAATTTTAATATCTGTGATTTTAAAATTAAAGGGTTTGTATGTTGTCTATACTTGGCATTATGAATGATCCTCACAGATCTTTTTTGCAGTACAGTGAGTGAGTGAAGATTGCTTTTATGATTATTACCCATATCTCCACACAATACATTACATATGCTAATACTAGAACAGTAAAAAGTGTGGAGTGATTTTTGATCAAAAACATGTTTTGCTTTATTCAATATTGAAGTATTTCTTGCCACTTTTTGTTGTATATATTTAATATGAGATTTCCAACTCATTTTTTCGTCTGTTTTCTTTCACTCTTTCAGTATCCACTCCGTTTATTTGTATTTGATTGTATGTGTCCTTTCTGCTATTTCCAAATAGCATTATTTTAATTTTACTTAAGTTCAGGGATAATCTGTTCCTGTCAAACCAAGACTTTAATATGACCATTTCATCCTTGACCTTTTTAATGAGTTCTTGTGTGCTTTCCCCAGAACAAAAGGCAGTGGTATCATCCGCAAATAATACCAACTTTAAATCCTTTGTTACTTTACAAATGTCATTGATATACAAATTAAACAGTTTTGGTCCCAATATGGACCCCTGGGGTACTCCACAAGTAGTATTTAAACTCCAGATGTGTATTCTCCTAGCTTTACAAATTGCTTCCTGTTTGCTAGGTAGCTTTTAACCCAATTCAAGACTAATCCTCTGATTCCATACCGTTCTAATTTTGTTGTTAAAATATTGTGATTAATTGTATCGAAAGCTTTTGTAAGATCCATAAATACTGCAGCTGCACACCTTCTGTTGTCTACAGTATAGCAGTAGTGATTTCCTCCGTGATTTCAATTAGTGCCATAGAAGTTGAAATGTTGGCTCTGTAACCATATAGACTACCTGCTAGTAATTCATTGTTGTTAATAAATTTGTCCAACCTGTTATTAAATAGCTTAGGTAGTTTGTAAATTGATGTTTATCTCCATTTTTTTAAACTGGAACCACTTTAGCTATTTTCATTTTGCTGGGAAATTTTCCAGTCTGAAATGATAAGTTACTGATATATCTTAACGGTTCTACAATCTCATTGATGACCCTTTTAATTGTTTCCATTTCAAAACAATCAGTTGATGTTTTTGCCTTAAAATTTTTGACAATGTCAGTGATCTCCTTTTTAGTTACAACAGTGAGAAACATGGAATTAAGATTCCCATCTACATTCGTCCATTGTGTGTTGTTTTGGGATTTCTTCTTCCAGTTTTGGTCCAATATTTACAAAATAATTGTTGAACATTTCAACTACCTCCTTCATGTCATCCCTGTTAGTGTTTCCAACCATGAAATAGTGAGGGTAGTCTGCTTTCTTAATGTTGTTGTCGAATGTCTAATGTTATTTTTGTTCTTATCAAGTACCTGGCTATAATATTCCCTCTTACACACTCTCAAGATAGTTGTCAGCTTATTTTTATAAGTCTTATATTTTTGTTCTGCTTCTGTAGTTTGTTGAATGATGAATGTCCTGTATAATGTGTTCTTCTTCTTACAGATGTTTTTTAGTCCTTTTGTCATCCATGGCTGGTTGTTTTTCTTTGCTTCTTGGACTTCTCTTGCCAGGGACAGTTCTTATCGTAGAGCTCCATATAAGTACCTAGAAAGTTGTCATATGCTTCCTCCACATCTGTTGCACTGTAGACCCTCTCCCAACTTTGTTCTTCGAGATCTTTCCTGAGGACACAGATGCTGTCCTCTGTACGCAGTCTTTGAAAAGTCTTTTTTTCCTCCACCTGTCTTTTATTATAATGTTCATTGTAAATTGTGAACACTGGAAGATGATTACTGATGTCACTAATTAGCAGGCCACTGATGGTGTTGTTATCAAAGTCATTGGTGAATACATTATCGATAAGGGTGGCACAGTGGTCTGTTATTCTACTTGGTCTCATGATTTTAGGATATAAACTCAAGCTGTATATTGTGTCTGTGAAGTCGTCTATTTCCTTGCACTTATGTGGATTCAAATGATCAATAATGAAGTCTCCACATATGAAAATAGTTTTTTGACCTATGTCTGTAAACGTTGTCTTAATCCAGTCCTCAAAGATTGCAATCTTTGACTTTGGAGTTCTATACACAACTTATTAACACATTTTTGCTTTTTTCTTTACAGATTTCAATTGTAATACATTCTAAAATGTTATCAATAACAAATGACATATTCTTTACCATTTTGTAGTTCAGATGTTTGTCCACATATACAGCCACACCTCCTCCATTTGAATTGTTCCTGTTTGCACACATCATTTCATATCCTTCCAGCTCAAAGTCAAGTTTCTGAGGTTGCTATTACTTTGAAAGGTTCCTTGAATTGGTTCAAATATTGTTTGATGTTATTAAAGTTTGCATACATGTTTCTGCTGTTTATGTGGATAATGGATAACTTATTGCTGTTATTGAAATCGTTGTTATGTTCCTCCTCCGTATAACAACAGCAGTCATTTCATGTGAGAAAAACATTTTTAATCCGGATCAATGTCTTTTTCCATATAGTCCAATTGTTTTTGATCTGTAAAACAAAAAGTGTCCAATTTTAGATCTTCTTGTAGTATATTAAAGCTGTTTTCCTAGATCTAGATCCTCGATGTCTTTGACAACAAGAACTCTGGCCTCTGGTCCGCCATTGACTTTGATGAAGATTTTGCAGTTTGCACTCCATGTTCCTTGGATCCTTCCTTGCTTCCTCACATCACATGCTTTCTTAGCAATTTCAGCGTTGCGCTTTGTCAGGTTGTCAGGTTGTGAGGTTGTCAGGTTGTCAGGTGGTCATTCATGTAGACGTTTGTTCTAGTGAATTTGACGATGACGACGGGTGTAGTGTGATTCCTGCCATACAGTGGGATGCAAGTATCAATAGATTGGATGTCTACATCCACCTCCTTCGATTGCAAGAAATCAACAACTTATTGCTCCGTTGAGGCGACATCCATTTCATCTGGTTCATCAGTATTCACCACTGCTCTGGCGTAGGACCTTGGTTTGATCCGAAGCCCCGTCACGACCACGTCATTCATTCGTGTGTTCTGATCCATGTCATCTATGGTGATTTTCAGCTGCTCAATGATTTTTCTTTTTCTTCACACTCTTTTTCAAGAGTGGCTCTCAATGCTTCATGACTTTCCTGTCATTCTTTATTCTCCACTATCAGACCTTGAACTTCATCCTCAAGCCATGGACCTCCTTCATTAAGGAGCCCATATTTTTTGGCAGGGAGCCTATTTCTTTTTGCATAGAGGTGGTGGTCTCCATAATTTGCTGCAACTGCTTTCCAAATTCCCCCATAATTTGCGCTGGGATAGCCTCATGCCTTTGCGCTAAGCTTTTTTCTTGCTTTTTCTCGTGGTCATTTAACGTCTGCATAGCTTTCCCTATTAGTGCATCCATATGTTGACTCGGATGTACAGGATAAGCGATATGTCCCAAATGAAGGATATCCCTTCATTTGGGACGAGTCTTAACAGCCAATCGGATCCTCCAGCTCAGGAGCGGTGACATTTTTTGGGGTCTACCACTTGACTTTTTTGTTCCATAACCCTCAGAAAGTTTCAAATGACTGCATCCAACCTCAGCAGCGATGGCGCGCTGCGAGAGGCACTTGCTTATGCAGCTCAACAATCCGACCGCGTTCAAAGAGAGAAATCTATCTGACAGAAAATGACATTGAAGCCACATTTTTGCCAAGATTTTAGCTTTTAAAGGCTGTGGTCAGCTAAAGGCTGTTGATCAGCTGATGAAGAGCCTATTTCACTTGTTTACAAAAAATTGCATCATCAAATTTTATTTGTCTTACTACCATTTCTTCTTTTTGCATTTTAAAGCCCTACTTAGAACCTCCCTAAGAAGATCAAACAGTGCAAAATGTAAATTATTGCAATTTTTCAACTGGTCTTCAAATTTTGATCAGGAGTGTATTTGGTCACTAAATCTGAAAAAAAGAGTTTCCTCTGATTTCCTGATTTCCTTTCAGGTTCTAACTAGAAATTCATTGTTGTAGATAACCACAATGAACACCATGTCAACAGATGTCTTATTTTCTCATATTTCCAATGGATAAAAGAGCGTAGTAGTATAAAAACAAAACAAAACCTGTTAAAAAAAATCATGTGTGACATACAAAGAACATTCGTCATGGCCTAAAACGTCTAATTGCACAATGTTTCAGTGTTTGTACGAGCACCAGCAGCACAAAGCATCTTCCTGCGGTCTAAACGAGCCAACCTGTTTTTCGTGGAGGAGATACTGCAAGGCAACCTGGAGCGAGAGTGTTATGAGGAGCTGTGCAGTTATGAGGAGGCCATGGAGTACTTTGAAGACAGTGCCAAGACGGTCAGACTCACCACTGTGACAGCACTTGTGCTTTTTTTTTTGTCTGGCTCTATTTTTGATGATATTTGTGTCTTGACAGCTTGCCTTCTGGACCATTTACTCTGGTATGTTTGCTACACTGAAACCTCCTTGACTGGTGAAGTCACTAATGGGGGGACATTTAAAAAAATGTCATCCATCTATACAAATGAATTAGAAATTAATTAACTAATAAATTCATATTTTCAAGTAGCACTAACCCTTTTCCTATGAAAGTCAAATAAAACTTTTTATAACTATACATCCATTGTATTGTGTCTCTGAGCTAAACTTATTTACAATGTATACATTCTACAATGTTTTTGTCAGTATTTATTTATTTGTTATGCCATAATTTTAACTTAATCATTCGGTCTGTATACAGACCCCTGCAATTTATAACTCATACATTTTGACACTCTAACCTCCCTCCCTGACGGTGCAAACAAAAATAACACAATGTAACTGCACCACCATGTGGGTATCAAAAAATGTTTTCATATTAATATACACACAAAACGATACTATTTTATAACCTGAAAGGCTCGCTGGATACCTTCCTTTTGGGATAGTTCGAGTGCGGACGTCCCAGCATGACTTGTGGGTATCCGCTGTATTCGTTTTCGTTTATTCTCATTTGATTTACTCGTATTACCCGCATATCATTTTGGACCTGTGGTGGTATGGTCTGCTTTTGTGCAGACGGTACGGGTTCGATTTTCATTTTCATTTTTCTTCTTTTCCTTTTCCTTCACCACTGCAAAAGCTATATCCTGTATTTTTTTATTTCTATTTGCTTATTTATTCATTTATCTTTAATTTCTATGATTTATCAAATGTTCCACTTATCTATTAATTAGGGCCCAAGCACTGATGTGCGAAGGCCCTCTTAAAGTGCTTTGTTTATTATTATAGTACTCTATTCTGAGACCTTTCTTGCATTTTTAAGGGCCTTAACATGCACGAAAACTCACCAAAATTTGAGGATTTCGTTTTCCAGCTGCAATTGTGGGTGAACACCAAGGGTTGCACTCCAACAAACTAGTCCTAGGCACTTTGACCAAAAGAGCCCAAATGAATACTAGACAGATGGGCAATGTTATATTGCGGAGGATTTTAGGCTGTTCCATAAGATGTGAGCGGGGCATGACAACAACCTTTGATGATCTATCCGGCAATTCGCCACTAAACTGTAAATGTTCATAACTCAGTTCCACAAAGTCAGATGTCCATCATAATTGGTACATATAATGATGATGATGATGATGATATGAAGCTACAAGATGAGAGCAGCACATGAAACAAGCGTGTATGAGAAGACGATCTGGCACCGAATGAGTGCAGGCACCAGGCTAAAATACACAATGACGAGGATTGCTTGCAGGTGTGTATGGTTGGCTCCACCCCAGCCGGCAAGGTGGTGTACTGCAACACAGGCGGCAGCAGAGCAAAAAACACAGATCATGACCTTATTTTTCCAACACTATGTTGTTTCCTTCTTTCCATCAATTGCTGCACAATCTCTATCCTGTTGTCTCCTTGTTAAATGTTGACACCTAAACACAGGACGTGAACACACAGTGGCCACACAGGATGTGACCGAGGGCCAAAAAAAAACTGGCCCCCAGGCTGCACTTTGCCCTGCACTCAATGAACAGTATGAATATGACCATCCAAAGTCACAAAAAACATTTGTTGTTGTGTCTGACAGACAAGCACCAGTGCCTTCCTAACCCCTGCCTTCACGGTGGGAACTGCACCATCAAGGTGGGTGGATTCCACTGCTCCTGCACGGCCCCCCACCACGGATCAGTTTGTGAACTGGGAGCACAAGTCGAGACGAACAGCCAGGAAGATGAAGCGGAGGCGCTAAAAGCTCCACGGGGGGCAGGTGACCCTCAGGGATTTACCAAAGACCCTCAGATTGACTGTCCTGCTTCAACATGTTCTGTTTCAGGAATGGTGCCATGCCCCACCAAAGGCCCAGGCGTCTGTCACCAGCTGTGCACGGTGTCCTCTCGCAACTTCTCATGCTCCTGTGTGGCGGGCTTCAAACTGCAGAGTGATGGGCAGACCTGCCTGCCTGAAGGTCCAAAGCAACAAACACGTATTTGAAAAAACTGCTTAAAGAGACAAAACTGATACTCTGGTATTTCCTCAGTGGAGTTTCCCTGCGGACGACTTCCTGGCATCCCTACGACAGGACCATTATGTCACCATGGAGACTGTCCTTGGCAGGTGACAACAACCAGTGTGGTTTTTGGCACGAAGCGTGCGGCGTCTCTGAATGTGTGTTTGTTTTGTCTGCAGGCTTTGCTGTTGGACAGTGGCGGGGCAGAGCTGTGTGCCGGCGTACTGTTGGGTCAGCGGTCCGTTCTGATCGCTGCCAGCTGCCTCCTACAGGAAGCTGACCCCCACCCCTCCAACTTCTTAGTTGTCACTGGTATCAAACTTTACTAACCCAGTTTAAGATCCGCCACATTGAGTGACTTCGGTATTTTCTCGTCTCCTAGGCAACAAGGGAACACTGATGTCAGTCAAAGCTTTCTACATCCACAAACGCTACCTTCAAAATCACCATGACAACAACCTTGCCTTCGTCGAGTTGGCCAGCCCCCTGCCCTTGGGCACCGCCCTCATCCACCTGTGTTTGCCCACCAAGGATTTCAGTGAAAACATCCTCATGTATCCTGGGAGGGCTGGGGTTGCAACGAGCATGAACCAGAACTTGGACCAGAACCTAGTCTACACGAGTTTGGACGAGTGTCGCCGCCAGCTTAATGTCTCGCTTCCACTAAACAATAAAATGTTCTGCATGAAGAGTCCAAGCGGACCAATAGGGATGCACAATCAAACCCAGATGGAGAGTCTCAACGAACCCCAAACTGAAGGTCGTCCAACAATAAAGTCCAGAGCTCGGCAATGTGGCGGTCTGGTGGCCGGTATGCCTGTGGCCACAATGGAGCGCGGGACTGCGTTTCTAACAGGACTGCTCATTTTGCCACCTAAAGGCTGTCCTCAGAACGGGCTGGCGTTCACCAAAGTGTCCCGATACCTAGCTTGGATCAGACTGCATTTGGAGGCTGCTGAGAACCACATGACCACACAAGCCCCCGAATCAAATAAGACTAACTGAACCAACTTTTGAGTGACCTGTCCAGTTTAGGACGTCACACATTCTCTGCCAAAGATCATCAATTAAAGATGCTCTCCTCTATAACATCACTGCAAAATCAGTATTAGTTTAGTTCAAACAGAGTGAGACATCCTGTTTCTGGAGAATAGCAAGCGTTTGGAACATCAAATATGATGAATTGTCTCGTATTACATTTAAAATGAAATCACTTGTTAGAAATCTTATGTAGGCCATAAAATCTGTTGTGGAAATAAATATTTCTTAAGAAAAGAGAATGCCTGGAATAAAGACAGGGAGTTTGCACAGTTTATTTCTTTTGCAAAAGAGGTCAGACATGGCTGTCTGCAGATGTCTGGGGCTATATAAGTCTTTATACTCCATAACAGCGGCGGCCAACCAGTCAGAGATCAAGAGCCACATGTTTTAGTGTGTTACTGCAAAGAGCCACATCATACACATGAACATCATTCCCTCCTCACACACATACCTTTGCTCAGACAGATTTATGTGACTGCAAAGTTCAGGACCTTTCGGAAATTGATGTTGCCAGGTTGATGTTGCCGTGGAGCGAGCTGAAGTGTCGCTGAAGATTTGAAGCTTTGAAATGCGATAAAGACGCCTGACACAAAAGGCAGAGTGGCTGGTTGCGCTCAACAAAAAAATACAAAACATGACACATTGGCTTTGTTCTGCTTTTTTGGAATCAACGGGCATAAAATAAACCTATTAAAATTGATTTTATTTTATTTTTTTTTTATTAGAATTGGTTTCTCCAAAACCTAGATGAAACAAAGGTAGGTGTGAGTTACAACAACAGCTCCAAGTTGGGAAAATATGTGAAATCAGTACGTAGTGACAGTGACTTGATTGTACAACACACTGATGTAAGTAAGTTATTTTTTTCTACTATTTTTACTGTATTTAATACTTTGCCTACAGCCAATGGTCATGCTAATGAGAGCAAATGATCCATTCAAACCCAAATTTACAACTGGAGGAACATTACTACAGTGTGACAATGTCGGCTTTAATGCACATTGAGACAGAGACAGATTGTGTATTGGCTTCAATTGATTGAAACCTCGTATTGCATGGCAACCACTTAAATGCACAAGCTAGATGCTAAGAGGCAACATATGGCATAATGGCAGAGTGGTTAGCGCAATTTAAAAAATGTAAGATTCATCAATCCCAATGGCCAAACTATTAACAAAGTGTCTGTATTCAGTCAAACATGATGACTGCCTACTGCTCCTCAGAGATTAGTCATGTGCAGATCACATTTATGTACATCGTAGATGTGAAATGTTGTGTTGCTCATTCATTTCTTTTCTATGTTCTAGGTGAATGTTAAATGACCTGACATCTGGTGACCCTGATGAAGGCCCTGAGGAGGACGTACCGGCGCTCCAGGACGCAGAAAGCCCCACTCTCAGGGTGGTCAAATGAGAGACCAGGGGCCTCACTTAAAAAACTGTGCGTGGAAATCTGTCTAACAGTCTGCGTACGCCAGAAACCCAACATGTACGTGCAGACAAAAATATTTAGACCTAAAAAAAGTGGCATATGCACACATTCATGCAATTTGTGCTTCACCCGCTGTCCAAATGCCTTCAATTCACTGTAAATGGTCAGTGCAAAGCAGCTCATGAATGTGGCGCCCATATTTAGTGACCCTTGAATGCATTTCGTTCTTATGAATAACGGCTTCTGAGAAGCTGAAGACGAAGAAGTTGGAGAGCTGGAGGCCCGTAAAAATATCATATTTGGGGGACAGCTGTGGCATTACGAACAACAGGAAAATAAGCCAGCGCAGCATCCGCTGTCAACAGCGTCAGTGGAACGGGGCCAACTGTGGCAGAAGTCGTCGTACACACATTTCCATTTCTAGCGTAGTATCTGATATACTAACATACAAAATGCCAAATCTTATATGTTTTTTTATAACTTAATGAGTATGAGGCTCTGCTCACGAGAGTCTGGCCAGCTGCTCAATAGTAAACAATAGTATATCAGTATATCAGACGGAACGGCAAATGAGGGGTAATGTAATTAAACATACACCAGACCTACTATAGAACCTCAGTGTGGCACTTGAACCTCTTCCGCTTGTACACAATGTAGACAATTTTGGAAAGGGCCCAACCAAAGATGCTATAGGTGCCATGATTCTATAGATGTGACAGTCACTGGTCAACATCAAAACAACATGTGTATTGACCATGTAAGGAAAGGACCAACCCTTCAGACAACAGGTTGACATAATGGTTTGCAAACCCTATAAGTTTGACTTCTTGACAAATTCTCGTTGTAAGTTCTTCTGATGTGTCGTAGCCTTCCCACAGGGCGGCCGACCTGTTCATGATGGCTGCTGGTTGTAATAAACAAAAATGTAATAAAGTTCTCTTTGCTCAACTGGTTTGCTTCATCATCTAGTTTGGGAAGATAGAAGGCCTAAATACACATCGCTAGTGAGCATGTTTCTACATTTTTCCTAATTGATACCACATTTTAGGTGAATATAAGCTTAACAAAATCTGTTTAACTTTTTTATTAACACCATCAAAATATTAGGTATATTATAGTTATTTTATGAGGAAGTAATGGTGTGTGTTATTTCAAAGCACAACAACAGAAAAGATTCAAGAGTTTTATTGTCATATGCACAGTAAAACAGCAGTTCTGCTCTGCAATGAAATTCTTGTTCTGTTCATTCTCCCCCAAAAATGAAAGAAAAACACAAGAAAATGAATAAGAACATAAGAAACATAAATATCAATAAATGAAGCAACAACAACAGAAGAGACATGAATACCAATGAATGAATGAATAAATAAATAAATAAAGTGCTATGAGTGTGTGCGTGTGTTGCGTGCGGCGTGTGTGAGTGCTTTGTTGAGAAGCCTGATGGCCTGTGGGTAAAAGCTGTTTGCCAGTCTTGTGGTCCTGGACTTCAAACTCCAGTAGCGTCTGCTTGACGGTAGGAGTGTGAATAATGAGTGTTGTGGATGTGTGCTGTCCTTGATGAGGTTGTGTGTTCTTCGTAGGACGCATGATTTATAAATGTCTTGCAATGTTCTCTGAGTTCTTGATCACCCGCTGGAGTGCCTTCCTATCATGTGTTGTACAGTTACCGTACCAAACAGTGATGAAGGCGGTAAGGACACTTTCGATAGTGCATCTGTAGAAGCAACTGAGGATTGTGGTGGACATGCCAAATTTCCTCAGTCTTCTCAGGAAGTACAGTCTCCTTTAGGACTTCTTCATAATTTGTTGGGTGTTGTGAGACCAGGTGAGGTCCTCGCTGATGTGTGTGCCAAGGAACTTGAAGGTTTTCACCCTCTCCACCTCAGTCTCATCAATAAACAGGGGTCTATGCGGCTCCTTTTCCCTTGTTCTTGGGTCAATGATCATCTCTTTCGTCTTATCTGTACTGAGAAGGAGATTGTTATCACGACACCAAGCTATGAGGTCCGCCCCCTCTATTCTGTATGATGTTTCAACACCACCAGTGATCAGGCCGATGACTGTAGTGTCATCCGCAAATTTAATGATGCTGATGTTGTTGTGGGAGGCCACGCAATCGTAGGTGAAGAGCGTGTAGAGGAGCGGACTCAGCACACACCCCTGTGGGGTCCCAGTGCTCACAATTCTTGAGCTGGATGTGCAATTGTGGACTCTGACTGACTGGGCCTGCCTGTGAGAAAGTTAAACACCCAGTTACAGAGGGGGGGTGACAGGCCAAGGCCAAGTGTGAGGAGCTTATCTGTGAGTTTGTGGGGGCTGACTGTGTTAAATGTCTATAAATAGTCTATAAATAGCATTCTGACATATGTATCCTGGCCCTGTAGGTGCCACCTGCAGGTGGTATGCAAACTGTAGAGGGTCCACAGTGGCCGGAATGCTCTTTTTGATGTGGGTCATGACTATCCTTTCAAAGCACTTCATTACAATTGGAGTGAGCACTATTGTGACAGATTGAATAGTATGCACTATATGGGTGTAGCAGTAGTAATTCACAATTGCCTTAATATTCATATGGTACCTATATCATGCTTAAAATGTTAATTGTTAGTTGCAGCAGTAAGAGTACAGTAAAATGTTTTTGGCTTAATGCTATTGTAATAGATAAAGTGATAGTTATTGTAATACTGGAGGGCTCCAGCAGGGGGCGCTTAGCGCTTTTGGATCATACTAAGGACACCTCACTTCCTCCTCCTCAATCATTACAAACGTGGCTTGAGGAAAGATCGTGTCTGTTTGTCCTGATTCAGTAATTCCCCTTTTCAGGTATTTGTTCTTCCAAATAAGTAGTTTATGCTTATGAATGTTTAAACGTGTTATGGAATGTTATATGTGTTACGGTGTGTATCTAAAGTTTAATGAGGTCTAAACGAGCTAATGCTAAAGCTAACGGCATTGCCGAACGCGCTGAAGCTAATGTTCAGAGAACCACCATGTTTAGATGCAATACTGTGAAGTGGAACATGGAAAATGGCATTGTAGTATCCTTGTATATATATGTGTGTATTTGCTGGAGTATCTGTGATGGGTGTGCTATCAGTTTAAGTGTGCTTAAGAAGAAGAAAGTTTTATAGTACATTAGTATAATAGGAATATTTTGCCAATTGCTGTGTGTGTTGTTAAAACATTTTTCACAAATACTGTCACTCTGTTGAAGCTGCTAATGTATGTAAAATGTGTGTAAGTCGGTTCTCAATCATTACAAACGTGACTTGGGGAAAGATCGTGTCTGTTTGTCCTGATAATAATTCCCCTTTTCAGGGAGGCTACACTATAGGGTGATAGTCATTTAAGGAAAGGGTACGTTTACGAACACGGCCTACTATCCACGCAAATAAATGCTGTGCATGGTAACTAAATGTTGCTATTGATGACATACTTGACATATGCAATGAAAAACTGTCTTATTTTTTCTCGGAGCACTGAGGACATATTAGTTATGTGTCTTAAACATAAACTAAAACCCTATACAGTTATTTACTGTAAATTACTATTTAACCCGATGTTTGTTATATTAATCAAACATTATCACGATGATAAAATAAAATGAAGTATTCAAGTGTTTTTCATATATCTTTTCGTTCGGATCACGCAATGCGTACTGTTGTTTATGATAAATGACCAATGATATTCATCAGTGTCATGTCAAATAACAACAGTTTCCACAAATGTTTAAAGTTAACAACGGCGTGATGTTTTCATGTAATGATGGATAAAACTTCCATTGCATGTTTATTTCGAACAAATGATTTCACCTCACCACTTAAAATGTCGCCTTTTTGCCATGTCTCCAAAAAGTGCGTACGCCAACTACAAAAGGTAGCCGTGTGCACATTCCCACGTCAAGTATCTTTTTATTGGGACCATACTTGGCCTGGAAAACGGCGTACACAACTTTTCGGACTCATTTTGTGCATACACAAGATGAGGCCCCTGGACACAGAACGGTCCACGGCAGAAAGACACTACCCAAACACCAGAGGACTTTGACAACTCCAGCAACACCCAACAGGAAGGATATGTTCATGGTGCGCTCGGTTGTCTCAACTGCATGTTTGGATGGAGCTCGCTGCTAGCACTGCTAGCACTGCTAGCACTGCTGGCTCCTGCAACCTCAAAAAACAAGCGCTGCAGCGAAGAGGATTGACTGACTGACGATTGAATGCAATGAAAACCAGTCACAGATCAAGAGCCACATTTTTTAGTGTGTTACTGCAAAGCCACATCATACACATGAACATCCTTCCCTCCTCACACACATACCTTTGCTCAGCCAGATTTACTGTAAATGTCACACACCAACATAACAAAAATCGACACATACAGAGTACCAAGACCACAGGCCGATAATTTTTTTTTTAATGAAAATTGTGTGCTCTTTCTCACATAATTACTTCAACCAAGTCCACAAACAAAAATACATATATAAAATATTTTTTTTCTTTTACTCTGACCTTAATTAGTGGGACTTTTGGCATTCCCTGCCTTGAACAATCCTCTTCAAATCTGGTTTGTATTCCGTTGTTGTTCTTTCACAATGGTGTCAGTCAGAACAGATGGATGCCTTGATTTCACGTGTTTCAGGGTAGAAAATACAGACTCGCAGATGATGTGGACCCAAACATTGACAGTATCTTCAGCACAGCCCGTTTAATCCCTACTGGGTTATTTTTCCACTGGCACACTTTTCCAGAACTGAATGGTCCCTTCCCGTCATGCAGATTTCAACTGGTCCTCCTCGCAAAGATCGATGATCTGTAACTCAGCCGCAGCCTCATCTGTGACTAGAGGGGCTTTCAAACGGCCCGTCTCAGCATTAACTGGGTCGACGAGGAACGTAATCTGTGGCCTTTGCAGTTGTAGATCACGAAACTTGGCCACAAAGCTTCCTTGCAGGTTTTCAACCAGTGTTACATATCAGCTTCTTTGCTTATTTAAGGCAATGCTAGTGACTTATGGAGGATTAAAAGTGCCAAAATTAAATAAATAAATACATCATTAGATAATTAATTAAATATGTCATTAATTAATTAAATATGTCATTAATTAATTAAAATTTATTTAATTCCAATTTTAATTAATTAAATACATCATTAGATAATTAATTAAATATGTCATTAATTAATTAACATTTATTTAATTCCAATTTTAATTAATGACATATTTAATTAATTATCTAATGATGTATTTATTTATTTAATTTTGGCACTTTTAATCCTCCATAGTGACTTGCCCACTGACTCAGAGTGGGAAAATGTGTTAATCTTGTAACCCAGGTTAACTGGATGTTCAACAGTAAAAGCATGTTAATAAAAACAGAAATAACTATTTTGTATTAAAAAAAAACAATATGAGGCAATATGGTTATATAATCTGTAAATATGTGTATAATAATCTATGTTGTTTAAAACCTGTTAAAATGTGAAAAGGATGTAAATTCATTGGTTATTGTAATTTACGTTTGAATTATGGATATGTGACTTTTATTTTGAAATGGCACGTTGCTACGTAACCCATGTGACTAGCTCCATTTCCTGTGCAGAGGAGGGAGAACATTACGCAGTCAGCGCATAGTGCGCAGCAGAAGAAGAGCAGGGAACTTTCCAAAAAAATATGAAAACGTGTCTAAATACTATTTTTGTTGTCTGAAGAAAGTGCAAAGAAGGTATTTTTGATTTTCCACCGTGTTCCTGTTTTGGACATGTTTTATTTTCTCGAACGGGACTTGGTGAGTGAAAGAAATGTATTTTATTTCGTTTGAAAGTGATGTGAGATAACATAGTGGTTATGTTTTGTGAAGTTCTGGTGTATTTTCAATTGTTCACATACTTTAGTGTTGCAAGTGTATTGTTCCTTCCGTCATTTCGGCGACGGCACTTGTTAACGAGCACTAATTAAGAGACGAAAGTGACGTGTTCTTTATTGTAACACTACCCACTGGTTGATTTGATGTATTTATGCATATTTCATGTTGTTTATGATAGGACAATTAGATTGGGTTGAAGAACTATTGAGATAAGTCGACATAAGAGAACATGTGCTGGAGCGCATGTGCTTGAGCCACCAACACAACCTGTGAACTGCGCATGCGCCAGGACCAGTTCCGGAGCAACACGCCCTCTGCTGACCGGTGCATGGTACTACAACTGGTAGGATTATCCATTCTTTCTGCAAAACTGCAGTGGACCAAGGATAACCGCTGGATTGTTCAAGACAATCAAAGGATTAACAAATAGAAAAGAAAGAAAAAGACTTATTCTGGTCTTTTGCTGAATTATTCAGAGTTTTGTACATTGTTCTATTCTTTTGGTATTGTCCTCAATTATTGTAAAAAGGTTATTTTTGCAATAAGTTGTTTTGTATGTTTGTAAATAAACTAACCATTGTAAAATTCCAAAAACTAACTTGAAGGGAAAAGGAATAGAACTAAACTTGGTTTAGTTTCAACTAAGTAGTTAATTTGAAAATTGATCAAGAACTAACATGAACTAAACAAAAGGTTGCAACCGAGTACTAAACCAACAGAACTAAACATTAGCCATAATACCAAATCTAGTGTTAACATAGTGCTAAACTTAATTCTTTAAGCCAAAATAAGGTTTAAACAGAAAAGAGGTAGAAGAGTTTAACTCAACTAGAAGTGTGTGTATTATGTTTGTATGTGTTAATGTTTTTGTCCATATTTGTACTTTTTTCAATAATAAGCCGGCAGTTCAACTTATTCTTGGTCTGTGTTTTTTTTTTGTCTGCCAAGCCAAAAAATGACTCCAGTAGCCGAACCTGTACTGGTCCATGATATCCCCTTGTCCCCTTATCCTTTACCCTGTAAACACCCCACGGGAGTGTTCCAATCTCCCTTTTGAATATACTGTATGTCTTGAACAGCTTCAGTTTGTTGACACATAAAAACACACTTTGCACCGGGACAGGCAACATTTTTAACTTACCCTGCAAGGTAAGGTTCAGTTTGTCCAAGAGACACAGCGTGTCAACCGAAAAAGGCAGGTCCAAAATCCACTCGTGGTCCGAGAGCTTGGGATAGTCCTTGCCCTTCTCTTTTATGAACAGTTTAATGACATCCAAAAGCGAGAGAGCACCAGGCCTTTTGAAAGCCACCTCACAGTGCAGCAAAGCGAAGACGGTCTAGCTCAGCGATGACATTCTTGAATTGCCGGTGGTTCAGCGCATGTGTGCAGATGGACTTGACGATTTCCATTACAGGCTTTTTTTTTTTTACAGGCAGTTCATCAATTTGAGGTAAAGAAAATTCACACCGACAACACCACGGGGGGAGGAAAGGGTCTTCAGAACCCTGACAAACTTAACTGAAGGCTACATCAAGTCCGGACAGTAGCAGGCAGTAACAAATACATCAACTTTATTTTATAATAAGATAGGCCTATAGGGAATTGGGAACCAGTACAACAAAAATCATACAAAACACAGCAACCAATATAAAACAAGACATGCAAAGTAAAACAAAAAGAAAACTAAATCAAACTAATCATACTGAAACTGTATTAAAAAGAAGCTACAATTAAGAGTGCTTTCGTTATTCCCACCAGTAGAGGGAGACCCTGCTCGGTTAGGAGCGCCTCTGGATGCGGCACCCAGCCTCCAAGTCGGCCACAGTAGCCTGCCTCTGCTCATTCAATGTGCATGCCTGCGAAAATACCGTAATGAACTAAACTTCGATATGCTTGCATGCCGCTCGAGAGCCACAGGTTCGTTAATGATTGATCAAGAGGGAGGAGTGTGATAGGAAAATGTATCATTTACAGATATAACTTACGTCACGTTATTTGAGTCTGTATGCTGTCTGGGGACCCTGAGTGTTACATTTCCATACAAGGTGTCCCACTGCTTGCGTCGGTTTTCTCCGGGTACTCCGGTTTCCTCCCACGTTCCAAAAACATGCATGTTAGATTAATTGGTGACTCTAAACTGTCCATAGGATTTTATTTTTTTAAAAATACAGTGGAACCTTCATTCCAGAAGGTTTGACTCTCACCGAAATGGACGCTAACCAATTAATTTTTCCCACAAGAAGTCATGTAAATCCAATGTATCCATTCCAGAAAGCCAACAATGTTAGCACAATACATGTTTTATAGTTTTACATGCAGAAAAAAAGTCAACATGCGTATAAATACATAGAAATGATGAATGAACATTTAAGGTAACTTTTACCTTCACTGAAGACATGATTCTTGATGTGACATCCCCAAAGACACAAAGCGGCAGCAAGATCAACCACCACCATTATCCTGTTTTGACATGAGCGTCTTGAATTCAATAGTGTTTCCTCGCCTCAACACTGCCCCCCCACGGAGCACAAATGTGACGTACATTTTCGACGTTAAACAAAAATATGTCAACCGAGGCAAAGCAGTCATAAATGTGTTCTGTGTGTTCCACTTGGTCTGTGGTATATCAAACCCCACAATTTGTTTCAGCAATTTTGGAATCCTGACATAAAACCTAAATGTTAAATCAGTATTGCAATTAGAGCTCCATGACTCCTAATGCACACAATGCAAACAAAACCCCAAACTGAAGCAGTCATACAGCATATACTTTTTATTTCTTGTTTTACAGTATGGTACCAAATCAAGAAAGCATTAAAAAAAAAGTATAAAAGAGCTTGTTGAGCTTGTGGGAGCATCACAGTCGGGGTGATAAAGTCTAGGAGATTGAAGACAGCGAAGGGAATGGATTCTGTTTGCTGACCACAAGTTTCTGGTGCTGATGAGAGATGTAACCTTTGATGTGACCCTGGAAGCAGCAGACACCGAGTCAGTGTTACCGTATTGAATAGAAAACTGTATTTTTTTTCTCTCGAGAAAACAGTCTGAAAAAGACAGTAAAGACAACAGGGTCTAGCGCAGGGGTCTTCAAGTGAAATTGAGTAAAGTCTGTTTAGGTTAAAAAAAAAATAAATTACAGTGACGCTCTGAACCTTATTTTGCCTTAAATTGCATCACAGACACATGAAATGTAATGAAACCCTGCGCATCACCCTACAACAGTACTTCTCACATAGTGGTGCGGGCCCACCGGGGGTGGGGCTTGAGAGGCAGGGAGGACTTTTGATATTAGTGCAGACCTGGCAACATGTCTGAATTTGTCGTACTCAGCATACAATTTGCCTCTTGAATATGCTCGTATGCTTCACTGCTGGAGTTCAGTCTGTACATTACAGATAAATAAATAAATAGATATCAGTTTCATAATTGTGTTTCAAATTGGGGGGAGAGAACCACTGCCCTCCAACACACTTATTTTGGCACCCACATTGCATTTCAAAGGAAACAGGCCCAAACAAACAGTGTTTTGTTTTGCTCCAATAGCCATGCAATCCTTAGTGAGCACTCATTTGCACGCTGCCGTGCTGTAAACTAATGTGCTATGACTCTCGTAGAGTTTTCGTACCGGGCTCTACAGTTTCCGGGCATATGCGACACAGCGGTTTGGCACTGGATTCCATTCACTTTTAAATGGTCGCTTTTCTTGATCAACTCTTCTTACTTTTGAACAAGCCGTGGTTGTCATTCGCTCGGCATGTAAACAAACGATTTCACTGGCTCATTTTGAGTGATGTCAACGCGTTTGCCGTCGTGTAACCGTAATAACTGACGCAATTACGCATGTAAACTCGCGAGCATGATTATATGTTACTATTACATTTCCCATTCTCTTTCATCGGTCACGGGTCCGTAAAGGGCCAGCACTGGGTCCGGATTCCGACCGATGTCCGCCATTTGGCGATGGCAGGTCTAGAGGTTTATACATGCAGATCAAGAGTGTGCCGGTCCGTGGGACTGTCTCACACCCAGGCGGGACAGAAGAGCAACGAGACAGCACTTGCCACGCATTTTCTCCAATACCGTTTATGTCAACGCCAATGACATCGACATAAGGGGTTGTCGAAACCGAAACAAACCATTCCCTGCACATTTCAAGTCTAACATTTGGTGTCAAACAACAGCCGTCGATCAAATGTGGGCACTTTCTGGTAATAAGAACAGCACAGTGGATCAGAGCTTATGAATTAGTCAACATAAGCGGGTTCTATTATATGCACAGTACAGGTGGTCCTCGGGTTACAAACAAGTTTCATTCCTACGACGCATTGCTGGTTGAATTTTCGTGTAAGCTGGAACTTATAGCTAAATTAACACTTAGGTCACTCACACTGCACACAGAACACATCAAGGACATCAAATACAGTCAGAAAAACACGAAATACAAGAATTCATCCATCCATCCATTTTCCACACCACTTCTCCTCATTAGGGTCGCGGGGGCATGCTGGAGTCTATCCCAGCTGACTTCGGGCGACAGGCGGGGTACACCCTGGACTGGTCGCCAGCCAATGGCAGGGCACATATAGACAAACAACCATTCACACTCACATTCATACCTATGGACAATTTAGAGTCTCCAATGAACCTAACATGCATGTTTTTGGAATGTGGGAGGAAACCGGAGTACCCGGAGAAAACCCACACACACAAAGGAGAACATGCAAACTCCACACAGAAATACCATTGAATACAAGAATTCAATGAAACAGTAATAATAATTTGAAAAAAAAGAGGACAAAACCACTACGCTGTAACGCCCTGGAAGTTGTGTGTAGTGTTAAGAGTTTTGTGATTCCCGACCGTCTGTGAATGTGACAGGCTGAGTCCTGGCTGCGTGTGTGCATGTGTTGTGGCAGGAGGACGGCTTTGTGCAGAGACGCTTGAGTTTGCTGATTACTTATACATAATTATGTTTTTTAACGATTATGTATTTTTCAGGTGTGCCAGGACTTATGATGCTCATTTTTTTTTTTTGCAAAAACGGGTCTTGAAAATGAGGGGTCGTCTCATGCTCAGGGTCAGTCTGGTAATTTACTTCTTTGTTTCTCTTGTGCGTGTGTATTCACCATGTAGATCAGGTTAGCCAGGATACACTGCACCTCATCGATGTCAACGTCCTCCACCTTCATCATCTGCAGGGCCACCAGGAAGGTGTGCAGAGGCAGCTGGTGGGTCCTCAGCAGCAGATACCTGCACACAGTTGAGGAGGTCAAAATGGTGTCGCTGGGCTCACGTCGCTCTCAGAAAACTATGAGCGTGAAGGCTCACACTTTCTTGAAGAGGTTTCTGTATGTGATGATCTTGAGCTTCTCCAGGATGAGGAAGATGCCACAGCGGATGAAGAAGGTCTCGTGTTTGGACAGAGCCTCATTCAGTAGCAGCAGGTTCCCGTCACTGTCACATACACACCAGTGTTGGGCGAGATGTATCACTACTGTCATTTCATAGGCAAAGAGCTATACAGCAATCCCTCGTTTATCACTGCTAATTGGTTCCCAGACCCGGCCGTAATAAATGAATTCTTTGTAAATTAAATATTTTCGTACTTATGGCATAGAAAACCTGTTTACGACCGTCTAAATGTCACATCTTGGCTTTGGCGTTGTGGCGGCGACCGCAGGATGCGAGCGATGAGACCCGATTGCAGGTAAAAAGAAATATTTATTAATGATTGCTGCCCTGCAGCAACAGGATACCAACAGATGAGCAGTAACAAAGACAATGTTCCTTATGGATGAACTAACTCTGCGGTAAGATGTCTACAGTATATCTATAACACAAGTTATCTGTTCACTTGTAGCAGCTATTGGCTTTGCTTGGCGTCATGAACTCTACTACAGAAATCAGTGTTTTCTACACGTTGGCTTCTTAAACTATTATTTCATGATGAAATTAAAAATGTTCCCATTGGTGAAACCTTTTCAATATGTTGCCTTGACTTCGGCTGCATTGTCTTTTGCATAATCATTTTAAATTCTTGTATGTGGGTAATGTTTGATAGCAAATGCTAACTGGATGTAATACATGAAGTGTGTGCCCTAATGAACGTTACATAGCTAATTTGACTGACATATTACCAGTACTCAGGTTATGTACACAACTATTTAGGAGTTATGGGTAATTATCTTTATTTCCATATTGAAGTGAATTATGATAGCAACTACTTTGATTACCTGTAAACTTTGAAAATGTGAATGTGAAATACTAATCATTAATATTTACAATAGAATTTCATAGTTTACTGGTTACATTTTGTATATGTTATATGTTTTAGAGAAAGAGGTAGATCATTTTGACTTGTACTTGCATGCTGAGAAAGTGCGTGCACTCCTGATGTACATGTATAACGTACATAAATACCTATTCATATTTTATTTAAATAAATATACATATACTTTCTATATTTATAGTAGCAGGTAGATCTTTGGGACTTGGTCATTTTAAAAGTAGCTCGCAGGCTATAAAAGTGTGAGCACCCCTGGTATGTATAACATACATAAATACCTATTCATATTTTATTAAAATAAATATAGTAAATATACACTGCTCAAAAAAATTTAACACTTGGAAAACACATCAGATCTAAACTGGGGAAAAATGATCTTGAATATCTTTCCTGATAATAAGTGGGTGATGTATTAGTAACAAAATGATGCCACATCATTTGATAGAAATGAAAATGATCACCCTATAGAGGGGGGAAATCAAAGACACCCCAAAAATGAAAGTAAAAAAATGATGCAGCAGACTGGTCCATTTTGCCAAAATGTCATTGTAGCAACTCAAAATGATCCACAGTAGTTTGTGTGGCCCCCACGTGCTTGTACGCATGCCTGACAACGTCGGGGCATGCTCCTAATGAGACTACGGATGGTGTCCTGGGGGATCTCCTCCCAGATCTGGACCAGGGCATCACTGCGGTACCTGGACGCATGGAGGAGATTCCAGGAGACAGGTAGGTACTCCAGGAGAGCTGGACAGGGCCGTAGAAGGTCCTTCAACCCTCAACAGGATCGGTATCTGCTCCTTTGTGTAAGGAGGAACAGGATGAGCACTGCCAGAGCCCTACAAAATGACCTCCAGCAGGCCACTGGTGTGAATGTTTCTGACCAAACAATCAGAAACAGGCTCCATGAGGGTGGCCTGAGGGCCCGACGTCCTGTAGTGGGCCCTGTGCTCACTGCCCAGCACCGTAGAGCTCGATTGGCATTTGCCATAGACCACCAGAATTGGCAACTACACCACTGGTGCCCTGTGCTCTTCCCTGATGAGAGCAAGTTCAACCTGAGCACATGCGACAGACGTGAAAGGGTCTGGAGATGCCGTGGAGAACGTTATGCTGCCTGCAACATCATTCAGCATGACCGGTTTGGTGGTGGGTCAGTGATGGTCTGGGGAGGCATATCCCTGGAAGGACGCACAGACCTCTACAGGTTAGATAACGGCACCCTGACTGCGATTAGGTATCGGGATGAAATCCTTGGACCCATTGTCAGAACCTACGCTGGTGCAGTGGGACCTGGGTTCCTCCTGGTCCACGACAATGCCCGACCTCATGTGGCTAGTGTATGCAGGTAGTTCCTGGAGGATGAAGGAATTGATACCATTGACTGGCCCCCACGTTCACCTGACCTAAACCCAATAGAACACCTCTGGGACATTATGTTTAGATCCATCCGGCGCCGCCAGGTTGCTCCTCAGACTGTCCAGGAGCTCATTGATGCCCTGGTCCAGATCTGGGAGGAGATCCCCCAGGACACCATCCGTAGTCTCATTAGGAGCATGCCCCGACGTTGTCAGGCATGCGTACAAGCACGTGGGGGCCACACAAACTACTGAGAATCATTTTGAGTTGCTACAATGACATTTTAGCAAAATGGACCAGTCTGCTGCATCATTTTTTCACTTTCATTTTTGGGGTGTCTTTGATTTCCCCCCTCTATAGGGTGATCATTTTCATTTCTATCAAATGATGTGGCATCATTTTGTTACTAATACATCACCCACTTATTATCAGGAAAGATATTCAAGATCATTTTTCCCCCAGTTTAGATCTGATGTGTTTTCCAAGTGTTCCTCTAATTCTTTTGAGCAGTGTATATACTTTCTATAGTAGTAGGTAGATCTTTGGGACTTGGTCATTTTAAAAGTAGCTCGCAGGCTAAAAAAGCGTGAGCACCACTGATCTAAGACATAACAAGGGAACATAAACACGCTGTCATGCGGGCTAGTTCACAGATCGTGATGCTAATACGGTTTTAACATTATTAGAGCCCTCGAGACATGAAACAAAACCCATATAGTTACCTTTACATTCGTATTAGCCAGTACCTGTATATGCAATATATCACATTGTAGATTACCTGAACAGGTATGTATATTTCAAGAAAAAACTGCATCTCTGCTAAACAATAACTTACCAAACCATAACTTTTTTTCCCGCAACCTAATTTTCCAAAAACTACGACGTCATTCATTGGTTTGTTTGTCATATTACAACTTTTACAAAAATAACATCTTTTTTCTTTAATATTTCCACTTTACGCTAATAAAAATACGTTATTTTTCCTCATAAAATTAGATTATTTTCATACGATTAGACTTTTCCCCTCGCTGGATTAGAAACATTTTTATCTTAATATTTTGACTTTATTCTTGTAAAATTACTGCAGATTTTTGCATTGCTGCTGTTATTTTGTTTTTTTTTGTAGTCTTCTTGTTAAATTATATTTTTAACATGTGCCGAGGAACAATAAAACAGACGCGGGCCACAAATGGTCCCGGGGCCGCACTTTGGACACCCCTGCAAAACAGTACGTATAGTCAGAGAAAATAAGCCATTCACGACTTAAATAAAACTTGTGCTTGTGTGTGTTGCAGTAAATGTGTTCCCCAGGGGGGCTTAGTGGCAGATTGCTGGGGGTTTAAAGTTCAGTTTTAGCTTGTCGTGGGTTATGGCCACAACAGCAGCCCATGTTATTATTATGATTACTATGTTATTATTATTGTGGCTGTTGTGAGATCATTTAAAGATACAATAAAAGCCTGTTGTTCTGGTAATCAAGCCAGCTTGTTTCACCGAACAATTACTGACACCTAATGACCAATGTAGAGTACTACATACGCAATTTGAATGCGTTTTCTGCCTGGTATTTGTATTTTAGCTTATTTAGTTAGCTCATTTAAACATTTTTATGCTTGAAAATACTTAATTTAGGCAAAAAAATACATAAAATTTGTTTAATAATATGTATATAATTATATATTATGAATACATATATATTTTTTACTAATCGGCTATATTCAACCACAGAAAGGCATGATTTATTAATTAATATGTTTGAAAAACTGATAAAATGAAGCCATGAAATTCGAAACGCAATGTGGCAACCGTAGTGTAATTTTTTTAAAACTCAGTTTTGCTGACTGATTTGATTTTTTTCCAGCACTTTTCATTCTTTTCTCACAGCAAAATGTAAATGACAAAATGTAAGCAAACAAAACATTGTGTCAACATGTAATCTCCGCTTCTTCCTACTCGTTGTCAGACATGATGAATTGCACAAATGTAACCACGTGATGTTCCTTAATGTAACTGGTTCAGCATGTCTGAAACAAACAGACCACACTTTAAACCAGGGGTCACCAACGTGGTGCCCGCGGGCACCAGGTCATCCCCCACGACCACATGAGGTGCCCGCAAGCCTGCTTTTCATTCAGGTTTTCAGTTAATAATGAAAGAACAGTAGAAAGAAATGCATTCTGAAATACAAAATGTGAGTTGTGGACACCAGCATTTTGTTAATGTTCTGGTAAAACAAGCATATTCGCTTTGTTTGGGTTTAAAATAAGCTCTGAAAATAAATGTTACAAAAATGAGTTTTGTAAAAGTCGCTCTCACAAGGAAAAACGTTGGTGACCCCTGCTTTGAACCAAACGGCCAGCGTGATGTGTGCTGGTCTTACCTGACAGCTTTGGTGACGTCTGCAAACTGCAAAAGGTCGTACTTTTCCAGCAGCTTCAGTGTTGGCATGTGGCCCTGAAACGGCAGTAAAGGTCAGACTGGAGGTTCTAACGGGTCAAAGTCGGTTCAAACTGGTTCAAGAAGTGAGTCGTCTGACCAGCAGCATCTTAACAGGCAGCAGGTAGATGAGAATCATTCTCTTGTTCTTCTGACTGCTGCGATGGCAGTGTCGGAAGGAAAAGGACAAAAACTCCTCAGCTGTGAGACACAGACATGGTCTTTCTTCATGCCAGCCATCTTCAAACAGGATGCTTTTTTTTTTTGGTCTGAGGACAAGCTACCTGGTTTGAAGTCGCTGTCAAACATGGCCTTGCGGCCGACGTAGTATTTGTACGTGACCTTCTGAGCAGGGCTGTAGTCATTCTTCAGGTTGGAGCTGTCGATGGCTCTGATGAGCGGCTTGCACAGATGCAGCTTATTGATCTAATTAGAAAAAAAAAAACCACACAATCCAAAAAAATATTTGTTCAGATCTAATAGACTACGATTCTGTTCGCATTTGGTCGAGACCTTGAAGTAGATCTTGAAGAGCTGGTTGCTCAGAAACATCATCCCCCATTTCTTTGAATCCTCAATCCCGGCTCGACTGCAAAGTGAAAATGGGAGACAGCGATGAGATTGTTGAATCAAGGCAGCCATTTGGACCACATTTTACCGCAAGTACGTCCACTGGTAACTTTGCTTTGAACGGAATACATCTGAGGTCCTCAGTAGGTGGCCACATACGGTCCACAAAGCACTTCATTTGGCCCACTAAACATCACCCAAATCATGAAAACCTTCAGCCTCTCAAAGAAGTGCTCATACATTCGTGCAGTCCAAAGTCCTGTCTAGGGGCCACTTGTAGCTCGCTGCAGCTTTTTTTTATAGCCCATGGCACATTCCAAAAATACAATTTAACAAGAAAGTTAAAAAAAAAAAACACACAAAAAACGGCAAATCAGTCAAAAAAATCATTCATTTTACAAAATAAAGTTGAAATATTAAGAGAAAAAAAGTTGTAATCTAAGAGAAAAACTTTATTTAACAAGAATAACGTCATAATATTATAAGGAAAAATAATGTCATTTTAGTATCATAAAGTGGAAATATATATATTTAAAAAAAATGGATGGCTATTTTTTATTTAAGTCCTAATATTATGACACTCAAAACCACAAAGTTTATTTCATTTTTGGAAAATTAGGTTGGGAAGAAACTTAAACTAAAATATAAACTTAAACTTAAAATATGTATTTTTTTTTAAAAAAAAGTCAAAATATTATGAGGAACAAAAAAAATTAAAGCTGTAATTTGGGGAAAAAAAGACATAATATTATGGAAATAAAGTCAAAATATTATGGGAATGAAGTCATAATATTACAAAAATAAAACAACAAAGATTAAATCAAGAAAGATTAAGAAGAAAGTTGAAATAGTTTGAAAATGTAAAAAAAAAAAAAAAAAAAAAAACTAGCAAAAATGGGGGGGAACGCAAAGACAAAAGTTCGTACTAATAATGTGCGTGCTTTTTCACCTCAATCACAAAGCTGAGGTGCACTTTTTTTCTTCAAATACATGTAACGTCTTAGCGTATCTACATGTGTTGCTTTACAAAATATTAAAGTGGCCCTTGCATCCTTTTATTTTTCAGTGTGTGGCCCTCGCTGGAACAAGTTGAGACACCCCTGAGCTAGATAGTTCCGTGGGTAATAACGCTCGCTCTCGGTACGAAAGGACTGGGGTTCTCTGGCCCTCGCAGTGTCTCCCTCGGAGAAACTAAATTGAGGAGCCCAGCCATACAGTATGTCCTACCTTCTCTAGTGGCCAGGGGGAACTAGTTTCTACTTTTGTTTCACCGTTACAGCAATAATAACAGTTACGAGGGTAAGAGTACTGACTTGTCGCTGGCACAAACACGAAAGCAGCTCATTAGTTGCTCGGCTGCTTTTTCCAGCATCTCACTTGGCTGACCTTTGCCCTTCTGCTGCAACTGCTGCTCCGCCTGAAACCACGCAGACCACCAGTTTATATCACCGTCAGTCAAATGGGTGCTTTGATTTAAGTCATCTTACACTGTTGGCAAATATCCTGAGATCAAGCGCGACAGCAAACATCACAGGTAGCGCCCTGAAAAACACACAAGACAAAAGATGCTCGTTTCTGCTGCAGGTGTTTGCGGCAAGCTAAGCTAAAGCTAAGCTACCACTCACCAGTTCTCCTCTTTGTGCGACTGAAATGCTCTCAGAAAGGATGTGAGAAGTCAAGGAACGACTGGGAGTGTGAAATCTGGGAAGCCAAGTAATGTCACCACAAAGGATATTGAACAACGATGGTCTGGAACTTGTAGGCTTCTACAAAGTCGTGATTGGCGACTGCATATGTACACCTGGCACGCAAGGAAAGGCTGTGTTAAAGAGGCGAGACACTGATCATCAACTAATACACAGCGCCAATCGATACCAACTCACCTGAGATGAGCGGCCACCATCTCGTCATACGGCGGCTCAAGAACCTGCTGGCATTTGTCCTCTGGATTGGCAAGCTGAAACCCACAAACGTACAGGTGCTTAGAGCTGAACAACAGTAGCTGACAGTCCAACAATAGAGTACAGTATACTCAAGAAGGTCTGGCCTTACCTGGAGGCGGGGGTTGGCAACGTGCGGATGTTTGAATGATAACAGCTCAGCGCAGAGCGAGCCCTTCTGGTTATCAATTGCTTCATAGATCTGCGGGGGAAGAGGGGCTGTTAGCTGTGTTTGTATAAAAACATACTGGTGGACAGAGGTCAGACGTCACCTGCTGGAGATACTGGTTGATAGTGATGTGCGCCATGATGCCGTCGTCTGAGAGCAGACTCAACCTACCGAGACAAACTTGTGAAGAACACAACGCCTTTGCATATCTACATGGTCCAATTCCCAACAACTAAGAGCTTAATCTGACTCATGTCTCGTGTAATATACTGTCCTTAAAACCAACATGACTTGCAACATGTTTTTGTTTTGTTAATGAGTACTTTTTAGCTAGAAATGACATTGGTTAGTTTGCATTAGCATAAGTACAACTACATACTGTACATAGCTTGCACAAAAACGAGCTGGAGGAGGGAGATAGGTGTTCCGTAAGCGTTTCTTGTTCAGAATACTTCCAAACTTGAGGCAGTGGAGCAAACGTGGTGAGAAAATCTATATTTCACATTTACACGAATTGAGCGAATCAATCGAAAATAACGCTATGAAATGTTTACATCGCGTCATTTCTTTCCAATGCAAATGCCGGATGAGTGGCTAAATTGTCTCATCACTTCCGTTAAAATATTAATAAACCACAACCTTACAATATACAGGAAACACTGTTTGTGTAGTCATTGATTGTAGGGACATACCTTTAAAATAAAATTACATCCAATAAAACAACCATTCAAATTAAGTTCCAAGCGGCTTCACCTAAATCAATGTCCGGGTTATTGTAATACACTTCCGGTTCCGAATTCACACGCGACTGGATTTTACAAAGTAAAGGTCTACAAGTAGTACGCGTATATACTGAAAGACCGTTTGTCCTTCAAAATAAAACATAGGCATATAGAGGCAGGATCTACTGCAAAAATAATACATAACAAATAATTCTCCTCACCCACAAGAACTGAGCCAAAGGCAGTTTGCGTTGCATGTATTACATTTTATTTCCCAATCTATTTCACAAAGGAACACGTGAAAGCGACGTGCAGCCGCTAAAATTTGTTTCACCACACAAAACAAACCTGTCAATGGAACATCACGATAGAAAGCCACACTTGACAAACTAATTTAGTTATCACGAATGTCACCACCAGGTGAGCTGAACATGGCTACTGAAACTTAAGGGCTGTGTCTCAATTCGCACACTTCTGTACTTACACTGTTGAGTGCATAAGCGCTGAGAAGTACGGCAAACTGCAGTGCGCTGTCCGTACCCGGATGTTGCACTCAAACGGCCAAAATGGTGAGGGCACAACACCTTAACCACTCTCAATAGTTGGCTAGGCAGATGACAGTACCCGGATGTTGCACTGAACACGCCCACAATGATGAGTGTGCACTGATGGACCCCCGCCATCCTCAATAGTCGTGCCGTCCCAGCTTTTGCTACGAGGAATTTAAATTTCCAGAAAAAATGCAATAACGAACATTTAAGGACTCTCTCAAGATAAAAATCCAATTATTGCAAAAATACAAATGGAATGTTGTTCATGACAATATTAGTCTTTAAAGGAATAAAAGTTATTGCATGGGAAATGAATGCATACACTCATGTTTTTTATGCTTTGAAGTGGAATCACTCTTCAATAAAATATTAATGGTTAAAGAAAGCACTTGATGGAAAAAATGCATTATGTTTGGATGTGATAAAGACAGATTCCAACGTAAAACATATTCTTAAAGTTATTACCCATGCAAAATATTATATCCATAAATGCAAATGCTCAAAGACAACACTTGGTAGGCAAAAACACACTATTGAAATGGACCCGTCCATCTGACGGACCGTCCATCTGCTCAATAGACTGTACACCAAAAAAGCTCTTAAAATTCAACAAAAATATTTCATTTTTCATCTAACTGTACCCCTCTCACTTTATGTTTGTCTTGTATTGTGTTCGCTTTTTGTAACCTTTAAAAAAAAAAAATCTACCGGTATCTACTGTACGCCTTATTGTCAATGACTATTTCCATTCAGTAAAAATACATTTTTTAAATCCTCAATAGTCACCATCTGGGCTAGGTAGCAGAAGGCGAGGAACCGACTTGAAATAACGGCGGCTGAGGAATATCCCGTTGCAGTGGTGAAGTAGCAATGAACAGAGGAAGGAGGAGAAGCGGACAAATATCGTGATCATCATTTCTGGTAAGTGCTCAACAACAGTTATCAATTTGGGACAGCACTAAACTATCAAAATAGATACAAAATGTACACAGAATACAGTAATCCGTCATTTATCGCGGTTAATTGGTTCCAGACACAACTGTGATAAGTGAATTTCCGCAGAGTAGGATTCCTCATAAATTGAATATTTACGTAGTTAGAGCATAGAAAACCTGTTTATGACCTAAATACGGTTTTCAACATTATTAGAGCCATCTAGACATGAAATAACAATATAGTAAACATAATCAGAAAAAATAAGTTATTTCAGACATAAATAAAACTTGTCGCAGTAAATGTGTTGCCGATGTGTCGGGGACAGGAAGTGATGTTGGGGTTTAGAGTTGAGTTTTAGCTTGGCGTGGGTTACGGCTGTGTTATTATTTTGATTATTATCTTATTATTATTGGTGCCTGTTGTGAGATCATTGAAACCTGCAATAAAAGCTTGTTGTTCCAGTAAAATCTGGTGCTTGTCTCACCAAACATTAAAGTAACATTACTGACATCTAGGGACCAGCGTAGAATACTACATTCAAAATTTTATTGCATCTTCTGAATGCCTTATATTTGCACTTTAGTCATTTAGCCATTGTCATGCTTGAAAATGTTTAATTTTGACAAAGAATCTGTAAAATTTGCTTAAATATCCTTTTTTTTTTTTTTTTTTTTACTAATAGGCCGTATTCAACCATGAAACAGCATGTTTTATTAATGAGTGTCCGTGATAGAGTGAACCCATGACCCATGACCCACAACCGCAATGTGTTGAGGGACAACTGTACCTATTGAAGTGTACTGACGGAGGTGTTCAATTTGAGACACAGCCATGCTTTATTCATCATTAACGAGCCTGGTTAATGAAACATAAATATAGATAGTTTTTCATAGATAATCAATACCCATTCGTCAAAGCTGAATCCCGTTCAGCCAATTATGTCCCTTCTCAGAAAGAATGGGTGGGGCCAGGAGCCCACCCTGTACCACCTACTCGGGTACTACTGTGAGGTTGCATGAGGTTCTCGCCGCAGACCGGTCCTTGGAAAAGGGGACATGGCGAATGGGAGGGGCTTATCTCACTGCAGCCAAGCGTCCATAGGCAGGGATACTGGCTAAACACACAAGTGAGTTAATTGCTTTCATTGTTAAATATGTCACTTTAGTTAGTGGGTGGGTTCTCACCTGGGGCTGTGAGGAGGAGGAGGCTGTGATGAAGGGGTGTTGTTGGTGAGGGGATATGAGGAGGAGGATGAGGACGAGGAGCTCCACCCCTCTGATAACATCTGAACACCTTGGCACACAATTTATTTGTGTTTATTGAAATACATACAGTATCCTGGATGAGTCATAAATACAGTATGTACTAGTACTGTTTCCAGAGCATTAACCAAGGAAGTTACCCACAAAGGTTGAACACAGGCAACTGGACTTGAAAATGTTTCACCTTTTGTCCAAAAGGCTTCCTCAGTTCTAAAATGTATTGATGTCGCTGGTGGGTGTCTCCCCTGAGAGTGGTCACAATAGGGTTGTAGTTGTGGCTGGTGAAAGACTGTCCTGCATAACAATAAGTCGTTCGCCTACCACGTGGGGAAAAAAAAACTTGTTAGAAGCCACTCTTCCCATTGAATGAGACGATAGGTGATGCCGCAAACCTCCTCCTCTGTTTAGGGAGGGCCTTTGTAGTTTTACACAGGCCCTGTCCACACGGCAACGTTCTTGGGATTTTTTTTTTTTTTTGGCAGGTTGAAAAAAAAGTCGCGTCCACACTGTGCTGGATTAGTATATAGTTGCATCCAGACGGGAACCCATCAGTGAGTGAAAACGAAGTCATTCACAAGGTACAGTACATCTAGGTGTGACGCTGTGAACAGGCACGCAGATGAAACCACGTGACACTCTAAACCAGGCGTGTCAAACTCGTGCCATGGAGGGCCGAGACACTGCAGGTTTTCTTTCCAGCCAGTCACTAAAGCAGGTGATTTTAATGATCAACACCTTCGGTTTGAGGGAAGGAGCTCATCAATTAAATCACCTGCTGAAGAAACTGGTTGGAGAGAAAACCTGCAGCGTCTCAGCCCTCCAAGGCACGAGTTTGACACGTGCTCTAAACCATAGAAGAAGAAAGAACGCATGTGCATAAGTCCGTTGTTTTCCGCTTTCTGAGGCACATTTATTTTATTTTATTTTATTTTTTTTTGTCCTGTCCAGCCATTAGGGCAGATAGTATTGTTGATCTAAATTTCTTTACGTGCTCAACAGATTTGGGGAAAAGTGTGTTGTACACGTCCTCTGTTGTACAGAATTTATTTGACTTTGATGTTTTGTTGATATGCAAATTTGGAATGGCCGGGCCGAAGCAGGAGTGTATGGAGAAGAAGAGAAAAGAAAACAGAAAGGGGGGTGCGGGGATAAGAGAGGGACAAGAAAGACAGGGACAAGGACAACAGCAAGAACTATTGCGACAATAACAAAACAACAGAAACAAACAGGACTACATCAGCAAATGTCTGTGACGGCTATAAAGACCATGACGGAAAGGACAAAATAATATCAACAACCACAATGATACTGCATTGGAACAGTCATACAGTACATATTAGTAGTAATAGTAGTAATGGAATGATTAACTATGATAATGAACAGAATGACAATAACTGTAATGCACACCATTGTAAAAACTATAATCATATTGCCGACATCACCGTCGCTGTAATAAAACCAACAACGTAATAACACCCTGGTTTAACTCAGTGAGTAATGTGGGGAAGTACGTATGTACCGTGTGCATTTGTAAGCATGTACAGGTACTGTATCTCCGTATGTGTGCAAGACTTCATGTATATAAAGGTGCGCGAATGTGTGAGCGTGTAATTGTTACTGACAATGCATGAAAGAAGAGGGACTGCCTCCCACCACCCAGCAAGCTCCGCCCCACACAGTCAGGCCGAGCCCCCACCACCAGAAATCCACCGGGCCCACAGGGGCAGGCAGCACAAAGACCAGCCCTCCAAGAGCCAGCCCACAGAGCCCTCCCCCCCGGGAAGACCAGCAAGGGGCCGCAGAGAGGCAATCCCAAACAGAAACAGGGCGCCGGCAGGCCACAGGACAGCCAACCCCCGAGACCGGCGAGAGATCAGACCCCACAATGGCAGGCACGCACCAGGGGACCACACACCAGCAGGCCCAGAGACGCCTCCACAACCAGAAAGGAGTCCACCCATGGCGCAGCAGCCCCAAGCCACCACGGCAAACAACCTCATCAAGGACAGCATACATCCACAACACTCATTATTCACACTCCTACCGTCAGGCAGACGCTACAGGAGTTTGAAGTCCAGGACCACAAGACTGGCAAACAGCTTTTACCCACAGGCCATCAGGCTTCTCAACGAATCACTCACACACACACACACACTAACAACACTTTATTTATTTATTGGTATTAATGTTTCTTATGTTCTTATTCATTTTCTTGTGTTTTCTTTCTTTTTTTTGGGAGAATGAACAGAAGAAGAATTTCATTGCATAGCATGTTTTACTGTGCATATGACAATAAAACTCTTGAATCTTGAATCTCTTGAATCTCAATAGCACGGGCACCACCCCCCGGAGACTGCAGAATCCTCCGCAAGTGCGCAGAAGTGCCCACGGCCTGAAAACGTTTCCGTGTGGATAGCCCCATAGAGTACTTCCTTCACACTTCTTTCAAACCAGCAGTTCTCCCTATCCAAAACTTGGACATCATTGTTCTCAAAGGAACGGTTATTCCTCTGGAAGAAGTCCTTTGTCAGGCTGCCATTGTGAACTGCAGCGTTGTCCTGTTGAAAAACGCAGTCGTTACCACACAGACGAGGGCCATCAGTCATGATGGATGCCCCTTGCAACATCTCCACATAGCCAGCTGCTGTTTGACACCCCTGCACAACACGAAGCTTCATTGTTCCATTGAAGGAAAAAGCACCCAGATCATGATGGCACCCCCTCCACTGTGCCGTGTGAAAAAGCTCTCAGGTGGAATCTCCGTGTCATGCCACTAATGTTAGAAACCATCAGGACAAAGTTCAATTTTTTCTCATCACAGAATAAAACTTTCTTCCACCTTTCAATGTCCCATGTTTGGTGCTCTCGTGCAAATTCTAAACAGGCAATTTTGTGGCGTTGAAGGAGACGAGGTCTTTGAAGATGTTTGTTTTAAAAATTCTTCTCTCGCAGTTGCCGTCTCATGGTTATTGGGCTGCACTCGGCACCCGTAACAACCTTCACTTGGTTTGAGGATCACGCCGTGTCTTGATGGACTGTCAATCGGATTGTCCGGCTCAAGTCTGGTGACATTTTTTGGATCTAACACTTGGCTTTGAAGAAGTTTAAAATAGCTGTCTTACTGCATCCAACCTCAGCAGCAATGGCGCGCTGTGACAGGACTACTTTTACTGCAGCTCAACAACCCGACCACATTCAGAGAGAAATCTTTTTTGCCTTTGCCATCAAGAGATTATGACAGTGTGAATACCTGACAGAAAATGACACTGAATCCACATCTTTGCCAAGATTTTGACTTTTAAATGCTGTAGTCTTAAACTTTGATCAGCTGATAACAGCCTATTTCACTTTAATGGTTGTCTGCAATAAATTAAGGGTGTAAATGAGTCATCCACTACATCAATGTATCGATTTATATTCCTGTGATCCAACTGCATCGACCTGTGTTCAGCAAGTTGCCATTCCGGACGACATATCGATCTAAAATTGTTTAAAAGGTAATCAAGCGATTGCATCAAAAATAGGAAATAAAGCACTGGATGTAAGCACAGCAGGCTTTTTATGAATGTGTGGGGGTTTTTTAGCACTTTTAATGATAAAGACGTTAAACGTTACTCTATTCAATCTGCCTGTCTGTGATATCATCGCAACGCGCCAGCACGACAAAAGGCGCCATGGGATTACACACAACGCTGACCATCCAGGCACCTCCTTGCGTGTACCTCCTTTTTAGCGATGCAAAAGTCTGACACTGTGCGTGCACGCTCGATTTGGAGAGTCCGTGTGGACATCTTTAAAAATGTCTTTTTTCATATGATATTGGGTGTATTTTCATTCATATACATGTGTGTTAGGTAGATTACTTCGTCCTCTTCGATTTTGTGCCTGCTTCACACTGAGTGTTGGACCACATCGACTTATACATGCTTTGAAAGTTAAATCCAACTTTAAGCCTTTCAAAGTCATGGATCGGAGCTTCAGAACAAAATAAAAGTCTCACTGTCTCACGCCCATTCCTCCTTTTGGATGTTGAAGCTTTACTTAGTACCTCCTTAACATCCAAAATGTAAATTTGTGCAATCTTTCAACTGGTTTAAAAATTTTGATCAGGAGTGTACCTGAACCAGTGGCAGGACTTACTGTAGTTCCTCAAAAGGAGTCTAGTGCTTTTCTTTCCACTTCTTCCATGTGAATGTTGGCACCAATGGAAGGGTTCACTAACACTGAACCCTTGGCACCGCCATGGTTTTTCTTAGAGAATCATTTGTTGAAGTAAGTAAGTTGGAAGTAAGTGGTGCTATGTAAACTGCATACCTGGTCTGGAATGAGGTTGGTTCTGTCCTGCAGACAGTTCCCTGACCGTATTCAATGGGCTCAGTGGTGGGGATGCATGTGAACAACAATATGAATGAACTACATGGTTGCATCTTTGGCAAGTAGGTTCCGGACGTTGTTGGTGAAGTCTGCAGAGTTGTGGATATGGTTAGAGTATCACCAACCAGTGGAGTAGAGTGCTGGCCAGTTATGTGGCAGTTTTGTAGGTAGAAGGTTGATGCTGCTGACGATAGGTCTGAGTGAAGTTCCTTCTTTGTGAATTTTTGGAAGTCCATAAATATGGTGTTGCTGAGTACAGGTGTTAGTACATGCAGTGATTGATCCTTCCTTTTCTGGCTTCTGAAGACATGTGATGATCTTCTTGTATCCACTTTTGGGATCCCTTTAAGCTTTACCTCGTAGACTGTGGTGTTTAGGATCACACAATCTTTGCTTGTCAGCTGATAGAATCGTGATGTCGTTCCTCTTTGGCAATGTCACTGCTTTCCTTTCTTGGGTGGAAAGGTTTGATGGAGGTAACTTATCACTGGAGAGCGCGGCTGACACTCTTGTCCTGAGCTTTTCTGCATTTGCTTCCTGTAGGTGGTTGTTTCTAATGGCTGATTGTGTTGCTGTGATGAGTTCAGCTATGGGGAGTTGTTTTGGCGTGATGGCCAAGTTAAGTCCCTTAGCTAACAGGTATGAGTGGAAAGTTGGCTGGTTAAATTCCTTACCCATTTTTGCTGACGGAAGGTGAGTCTTCCTGTTTTGGTGGGGTGGTTACCAGGAGGAGTTGACATTTTTCAGTTTGTTGCTCCCCCCAGAGAACACACTTACCAGGGACATAAATAGCGACACTCCACACCTAAAATCTTAAAACTGAAGGAGCCTTTTGGACGAAAGGTGAAACATCTTCAACAAACAAGATCCGCCCAGTTGCCTCAATTTAACCTTTGCAAATTACCATGACCTGTAGCACTACACAGACAAGCAAGTTACCTGATTGGTGTGAGCGGTGCGGCAGGTAAGGAGAGGGATAGGGAGATTGTCGTCCAGCATAACCATGGTGCCTGTATCCATGCTGTGGATGTGACATTAGCGAAAGGCTGCTACCGTAAGAGAAATTCCCGCCTCCAGTTGGTGAGCACAGAGACCAACCTAACATTGTACAGGCATGCATTTAACACAAACCAGGGGATATGAGTTAAATGAGTAATAACGAACAATACAAGTTACTGTTTGATTAAAATGATCGCAGAGGTGGCCAATAGGACTAAGGGTGAAGGTGCTCAATAAACCGGACAATACGTAGAACTCACTTGCATCATGTGTTGTCCGGTTACACAGCATAAATTGTTCACACAGTCACTTCTTGTTCAGTGCAAAGTATGTGTCAAAATAAAAGCATTGCAATATTAACCTGGATTCTACCACACCAGGCTGAAGCTGCATGTCATTGCTTCTCTGTTAAGCAAAGGCAAAGCGCTTGAAGTCGGCTGCGTGTTTAGTAGAAGATGAGGACTTCATTAGCATCACCCTGGCAAAAACGGAATTGATCAACTCAACAAAGTAACATATTTATAACATATCTGGACACATGTGAGTAATGTTTCACACATGTTTTGGCCCAAATTATGCAGGTTTAATAGTGATATTTCTGTATGTTGTGATATTTTGTATGTTATTCAAACGCTCACTGCCAAAAGAAACACGATTCCGACTCCAAATTTGAAATTAGGTTAATCAGAAATTCATCTGAACAGAATAAGATTTTCATTGCATGGTATAACTGCTGTTTTACTATGCACATGACAATGAAACTCTCTTGTATCTTGTATCTTGTATCTGGAAGTCATCGGAAGATATCATCACAGAATGTTACATGTCTACTTTGTGGGTCTATCATAGGGAAAGTGTCATAGTTTCTGGTGTAAATCATTACAGTGTTACCCCAAACAATGGACTAACATACAAACCAGCACTTTGTTCATATGAAACAATGTCATGAACAGAAATCAGTAAAATTAAGACAAGATTCCCAATCATAACCGCTATTTTTTTGCACTATCTTGGCTTCATGTCCACTGAATTGTAGTGGCAGAGGAATAATACTGTACACTTGCATAGCCAGGCAAAGTTTGTTGTGGAAATCCTATGATTTTATGAACTTATTTATGATATATGCTGTCTCGGCATCTTTGCTTGTTTTTGGCATTTACTGTATTCCATGTGGTTGAATTTTCTAAAATTGATTTTACTGGATGTTTAGCTGACGTTAGCTGCGTTATATGCCTGTGAATATTCTCATTCATCCAGGTCATTGTATTCTCAGGGCATTGAATCAATCGCAACTGGACTCTTCAGGTTGTCTTAGAAGACGTTTCGTCTCTCATCTGAGCAGGCTTCATCAGTTCATGCTGAAAGACGAGAGCTGTCCTATGTAGTCAGACTAGTGTGTGTCCCACCTAGTCTTTGAGCATGAACTGATGAAGCCTGCTTGGATGACACAATATCTAGGACAACCTGAACAGTCCAGCTGCGATCGATTCAATGCCCTGAGAATTAGTTGTGTTATGTAGTATTAAAGCTCTTATTTATAGCATGGATATAGTGACAACTTTTCTTCATTGGTTTGGCTCATTTCCTGAAACAGAAATTACATTCTCAAAACTCCAAGAACAGTCTTACAGCTGAGCACAACAGTATAGCTCATGTGCAAAAGTTCATATCTCTCCCAAAACTGTTCACTCATGCTTCAAAGCTAATTCATTTGAACAATAAATAGTCAGTGCATCCAAAATGCATCTTCCCTTTAGCATCGTGTAAGCGCCGCAAGCCAAAATGTTTGGATGTTTTGTCACTATGGCAGAGGACCATTGAAATATCCCTCATGTCTACCTGTCAGTCTTCGCCCGGTCCTTCACTAACACTGATTACTGTGCTTGTTTTTTTGTCTAGCTAAGAGAATATAATTGTGGAAAAAAATGAAAAACAAACTTAAAAAATAGATTTTACGGTAACAGTAGCCTCCAAGGTTTGACATCACACATTACACTCATACTGCCAAGGAAATTGTAACTATTTTTATTCAAACACATGAAGTATCTTCCATGCATCAGGAAGGAAGGAAATGTATACAGCATAACATACTGTAACATGAACACGTACACAAAAAACTAGGAAAGTTATACACTACAGGCCGAAAATGTTTGGACACACACAACACAACTGATGGTCCCATTAACAAGGCAAGAAATTCCACTAAGTAACCCTGGCAAGGCACACCATTTCAGGTGACTACCTCATGAAGTTCATTGAGAGAACACCAAGGGTTTGCAGCGCTATCAAAAAAACATTATAAGACATAAAATATATTTCATTTCAAAGTGAAGTGAGATAATATAGTGTGTTTATGTTTTGGGGTGAAGCTTATAGTGTATTTTCAATTGTTAACATACTGAAGCGTATTGTTCCTTCTGTCATTTCAGCGACGGCACTTGTTAATGAGCACTAATTAAGTGACGTGTTCTTTATTGTAACACTACCCACTGGTTGATTTGATGTATTTATGCATATTTCATGTTGCTTATGATAGGCCAATTAGATTGGGTTGAAGAACTATTGAGATAAGTCGACATAAGAGAACATGCGCTTGAGATAAAGATGGCGAGCCACCAACAGAACCTGTGAACTGCGCATGCGCTAGGACCAGTTCCGGAGCAACACGCCCTCTGCTGACCGGTGCATGATACTACAACTGGTAGGATTATCCATTCTTTCTGCAAAACTGCAGTGGACCAAGGATAACCGCTGGATTGTTCAAGACGATCAAACTACTAACAAATAGAAAAGAAAGAAAAAAACTTTTATTCTGGTTATTCAGTGTTTTGCTGAATTATTTCGAGTTTTCTACATTTTGCTATTTTTTTGGTATTTTACTCAATTATTGTAAAAAAGGTTGCAAGGTTGTACGTCCAATAAGTTATGGGTAAGTTTTGTATAAGTTAAGAGCACGCTGAAGCACGCCGGCATACGTCTAGTACGTCCAAGTCATCCAAAAATTTTGTGCATGCACAAAACATTTTGACGTATGTCAACGTATGATTAATACGTCCCGCATTCGCGGGCAATAAGTTATGCGATCGTTGACGCCCGTTCACACACGTTATTTGTAAGTTACAAGTCGTAATACGTCAACATACCTTGAGACAGAACTGTCTTCTTGGCGAGTGAAGATGAAGGCTGTTGTTATTGTATTTGCAGGTAAGTTTGCAGCTTGACCAGTAGAGGGCACTGTGCACAAAATTTTTGGATGACTTGGACGTACTATGATGTATGCCGGCGTGCTTCAGCGTGCTCTTAACTTATACAAAACTTACCCTTAACTTATTGGACGTACGCCAGCGTGTTGGCCAACTTTTTCATACGTTGGCGTAAGCTGGCTAAATCGTCAAGGTGTGACAGGTGTTGGGCATAAATTGTGAACACCGGCAACACGCTACGCATTCGTTGATATAAGTTGTCTATAAGTTAGAGAAACGTTCTATATAAGTTACTAATACATCATGTTTACGTCGACCCTGTTATGAATACGCTATGTATACGCCCAAAATTGAAAAAAAAAAAAAACTGTCGGCAGTTCAACGTATGCCATCAAAATGATCACGTCAGGCATGCGCTGCCTAAATCGTCAAGGTGTGACAGGGCCCTAACCCAAAAAATTACTCCAGTAGCCGAACCTGTACTGGTCCATCGTATCCCCCTGTCCCCTTATCCTTTACCCTGTAATCACTGCACGGGTGTTACACATGTACAAGGAATTTAGCAATTTGATGAAGTGAATAAGAAATTCAATGCTGTTGTGAACAACTGCCAAGTGTTTTGGAGGTTTTTCCATATTATTTTGCGAATGTACTTTCTGTTTCAAGAAATGAGCCAAACCAATGGAGAAAAACTGTAACATAGCAATACAGCCAGATAACGGATAGAAAATAAAATGGTTATTTTGTTTTTGTTACTTTTTATGAACAACTTCACTTTGGTTATTAAATGAGAAACTCACATGGTGGAACCCCAACACGACCCTCTGTTGGCTCAGCTAAACCCGGTCCACCTGGGTTCCTGTGGTCAGCAAAATATAGATAAATAGACAGATTATTGAAACATCCAGTACCTGACATAGATTTTACAACTTAGAACATATTCTCAACTGGTGTGTCATGACCCAAAAGTGGCTTGTGGACCTGCTTTTAGTGGGTCGCGGGTCTTTGCTGGGCAAACACTAAAAACGAATTTGTGCTTTTTATTCTGAAGTGGATTTTTTATGCGCGGACCATTTAATACTCATAGAGGTGGCGACAATACTGTGCAGTGCTATTCAAAACCCGCTGTCATGGAAGAAGACCAAAACCGTTTGTTATGCCACGTGACACTTGTACAAATTTTGCCTCTGCATTGTCCTGCAATTTGCCGTGGCAACGCGTGTCATTTAAATGGTACGCCTGAAGAGCGTGAAGACTAGTTTGCACACCTTTTGAGTTCTGTTTACGCGTAAGTTACGCACGGGCCACGCAAATCGTGACCGCAAATGGTGCGCATTCTGCACGCTTCTGCACGACTTCTTTATACCTAAGTCAAGTACTGTTTACGTCGAGTCTATAACGTAGTATGTGGAACGCGCATTGTTCCCGCATGGGTATGCATTGTCACCACCACTTCCCGCATTGTTCCCGCTTTGTCCCGCGTGACGCCACACAAGCAGGCCTCATCCTTAGCTTCATGGCATTTATAGAATATAGATTATAGAATTCATTTGCAAGAGACGTGCAGCTGTTGAACTTCAGAGAAGAAACTCTCATTGCAGAAAAGAAAAGGTGTCTATATTCTCGCAGCTGCAGAAGGAGAATACAGAAAGAGCAGGAAGAAGGCATAAACCAAACTCCAAAAAAATGTAAAAATTGAGTATCACTGCAGGGACAAAATTCATGAAAGTGTCAAGGTGGCTTTAGTAATCAACAGTGATGTGCAGTCATGGAAGGCAGGCATGATGAAAAATAAAAAAAAATAATGTATAATTATAACATAAAACAAATATTAATATTTGTGTTACCTTTTTTCTGTATATGAAGTAGATGCAACCTCCTTCTCAAGGACACGTTCTGATACTTTGTTGTAAAAGTCTGATCACCCCCCGGTGAGCTTGGGTCAAATTCATTCATTCGTTCAGCAGAGCATAAAATATCTTTAATTTGACTTTCTGCTAGCTGTGTTCTAAATGTATTTTCTGTATTATTCCAATCTTTTTAACATTTTCTTAACAGAAAATTGCGAAATATACATATTTCCTGATCTAGTGAGGCTGCTACGAGCTTGCCTGCCAACTGTCACACTGTACACTGAGTGGGATCATGGCGCCCGCCAATATCTGTTTGTCAGCTTCTGTTTGTCAGCATGTCGCTAATAATATAATTTTGCAGAAACATTTATTATACACCATGACTTTCTACAGCCCATGTAATGTCTTTAATGTAAGTGTGACATCATTATTCTTGCTAATCGGACAATAAAATACATAAAATGTCATACAGGAGGCACTTGCAGTACTGCTGCATCCTGAAGGGGTCAGGCGTGCGTGAGCTGGAAGGGGCTAGTCACTGCCGTTCCAAAGCCAGCATTTTTTCTTTTCTGACAGCAGCAGCTATAGCTAGCAGAAAGTCAAATGCATTAAAAAGATTTTTATGCCCTGCTGAACGAATGAATGAATTTGACCCAAGCTCACCTGGGGGGTGATCAGACATTTACAACAAAGTATCAGAACGGGTCCTTGAGAAGGAGGGTGCATGTACTTCATATACAGATAAAAAGTAAGAACACATATTTTTAAGTTAATAAAAAATAAATAAATAGAACTAAGAAGTATTTGAAAACAATTTGAAGACATTTTTTAAACAAAAGTGCCATGAACCTCACCGCACGTCACTGGTAACCAGCTGCTACTAAGGTGTTGAATGTGCCAGTCTTGCCTCTTGTTGAGCCTTAGAAAGTGTTTGCCTGTAGGTATACATATTGTATATCAGCTGTTTAAGTGGAACGTACATCTTAGTTGTCTATTCAATTGTCATATTTGAGGTGTTCAAATTCGCCACTAATGCTAATCACGAGCACATAGATGGAATTTTCAACGTAAATTAGCATTTGTTTAAATGCATTTTATCCTAAATGTCAGACAAATTATTTTGCATCTCATGTAAGTCCTAAATTATATGCTTTATTTCTGTATGTTCAGTTTAACGGAGCTTCAAAGTAAATGCACTGAAATGGAACCGGAGTCTTTGTTGAGAACCTGTTATTTTTCTGGTGAGCTAGAAAGTACAGAACAAACGTTAAAAAAAATAGAAGGCAAGGCAAGAAAAGTTTATTTGTAGAGCACAATTTGTACACAAGGTGGTTTACAGAAAAGAAGGGTGGCCCAGGTTGCGTTTTCATAGGTACCATACTTTGCATGGAAAATGACGTATGCAACTTTTCAACCTTATTTTGTGTGTACGCAAGCTTTATAAGTAAGGACTCAGGTTTGAGTCCATTATAACCTGATGATTAGGTTTTTTGAGAGAGTCTCAAGGTGGCTAATAACACTTTCTCTTTGTTTCTGTGGGCCACAGACAATGATTTCAGTTTTGTCTGAGTTTAGCTGGAAAAAGTTGTTTTGCATCCACACACTGATCTGTTTGATGCGACAAAGTAAATCTGCACGACCATGTTCACATGCCGTCAGTGACATGTAGATCTGAGTGTCGTCTGCATAGTTGTGGTATGACACATTGCAGTTGCGTATTAGCTGGCCTGCATATTAGCTGGCCTAAAGGACCCCTATTGAACAATAGGGGTCCCAGGATTGACCCCGGGGAAAACCACAGATAATATCCATTTGGTCTGAGACACAGTTACCAATTCCAACAAAGTACTTCCTGTCCTCCAGATCGGACTTGAACCAGTTTAGAGCAGTACCAGAAATGTTCTAACCTCTTTAGTAAGATCACATGGTCAACTGTGTCAAAGGCAGCACTCAGGTCTAGCAGAACTAAAAGTGAGACTTGAGAGTGTTCAGACAGATATCATTTGTCACCTTGATCAGACCTGTCTCAGTGCTGTGATGGGGCCTAAAGTCTGATTGGAAAGTATCAAACACATTGTTAGAGAGGAGAAAGTCAGTAATTTCTTGATATACAACCTTTTCTAAGACTTTTTCCAAGAATGGCAGGTTTGATATGGGCCGATTCAGTACTGTGGCATCAAGACTGCTCTTCTTCACAAGAGGCTTAATGACAGCAGTTTTTAGGGCATTTGCAAATGTTCCAGTCTGAAGTAAGATGTTAACTAGATGAGTGAGTTATAGTAGCAAACGGCTCAGCACAGACTTCAGAAATCTAGTGGATAAGTGGGTTCATCAAGGACGTTGATGGACCCAGACTCCAGATGACCTCTTTGACTGTTTTGTCAATGACAGGTGTGAAATGTGTCAGCTCAAGGTGCCTAGCTGGCTGCAGAACAGTTATTTGTGTTGTGGAAATTATTGTATTTTTTATACCTTGAACTTTGTCCTAAAAGAATATTTCATAGTCATTGCACTTAGATGTAGAAATGAGTTGTAAGGGCAGTGGAACTGGAGGGTTTGTTAACCTGTTAACTGTAGCAAACAGTACACGAGAATCGTTGGTAATGATTTCAGAAAAATAACTCTCCCTTGTTCTACGCAACACTTGAATGAAAGCATGTAGCTTTTCTTTGTAAACCTCATAATGAACCTGGAGCTTTGACTTGTGTCATTTTCGTTCGGCTCTGCGGCACTCCCTTTTCTGTGCCGTGACATACTCTTTTCTCCATGGTGCCTTTTGCCTACTTTTACACATTCTAACCTTGACAGGAACATTAGTATCCAAGAAACTTAAAACACTTGGTGTATAAGAGCTCAACAGATCATCAACGATAGAACACGGGGTGTTTTCAAACCATCATTAATGAGTCTTCCTTGAACCACTGCAGACCCAACTTCTGGTTTGGGTGTAACAGACAGGTCCAAGAAAACACAAAAGTGATCAAATAAAAAAGCATCCACAACATTCACATTTGAAATAGCAACACCCTTTAGCAATGATCACATCAAGAGTGTGCCCTCTGCTAGGGGTGGCCATGTTGTGACATGCTGAGTTACACCAAACATTTCAAGGACAGCGGTGAGTTTTTTAGCATGCCTGTCCTTGGGTACATCCACATGCACATTCAAGTCCCCTGTAATGACCAAACAGTCCAAATCAGTGCACACAACTAAAAGTAATTCAGTAAAATAATCAATAAAATAAACCTGTGGTGGTTTGTAAATGGTAATATAAAGTATGGAAGTATCTTTTAACACCATTTTTAACGACATACTCAAAAGAAGAAAAAAAAATTGCAATTTTTCGCTGAGTATATTGTCCCTGAACAAGGCAAAAACAGACTCCTCTGGTTTTGTCGTGTTGCAGATACAAAGTTGAAATGAGGAAAACATAAAACATAAACATAAAACATAAAATCAAGATTGTAAAAGGTTCAGGTGTGGGCCTTTTCCTTTAAACAGATCCTCTCTTTGCCAGAAGAGATTCTAATTCTCAATGAAGTGCAGTCCTCTGCACTCACGGACGTTGGACAGCCAAGTGTTCAACTTAAGTACCCGGCTCAATTTGTTCATCCTCCTGTCGATGTTTGGGTGAGGTCCACTGATGAATGTCGGTATTGCCACTTTATCAAGACTCTCAAATAGTTAAAGTATTTTTTTAACCTGTTGTGTCCTGACATTCACTGCACCCACAGGAATAATCAGATGTTTCACCCCTTGGTGGTTTGCCAGTTCCTCAGGTATCAGTTATCAGAGACAGTGGCACTTGGATAGCTGGAAGTAGCTATTCGGTTTATGTCCTTCTCCAAGTACCAGGGTGTGTTTGACCTTGATCTTGGCACCGTTTTTCTGTCCGTCAGCCACTTTGTGCTGACTTCATGGTGACTGTTAGGGACAGTGATATTATAGTTTTCTCTTTGTTATAAACAGTCATATTTGGCTCTGACAGTGGTAAAAATCAGTTTGCTAGCTTTATTTCGGCTTATGTATGACTTTGGCTTAGCACCGAGTCTATTTTAAGTGAATTTACAGAGTGTTGGAAAAGACACAGTATTAGGTTGTATGTAACAGTTTTTTCACCTTCCTTTGGAGATAAATGTGGACATCTTACCACTGGATTCCACTGGGAGCGTTTCATGAAGTCCTTTTTCGGTTTCTACTGCAAAAATCCTTGCTTGTGGCGCACAAATTTCTTGCTCATATATCCAACAGCTTTCACAAGGAGACTTTGTATGGATTACTCCTCCGGGCATGTTGAGAAAGTTGTGGTCGCTGGCTCGTCAGATATGAAAAAATGATTCAAAAAGTCTTGGTTCACTTAAAAGAAAAGAAATTAAATCATCTCCAAGCCTTTGGGGGGGGGGAAGTAGAACGATTTCAAAGTGAAAAAAGCAATACGCAGCAGAAGCTAGCAGGAGCAAGCAGAGACACGTCTGCAGTCAACAGAAGCAGGAAGCCTATCAGAACACCTTTATAGACTGTTTTTCTTAAAATATTTAAGTTTGTGGATAAAATCTTATTGTTCCTGATAGGTCTGTGCTGACACACTGTGTTATTTTGCATTACCCCAAAATCAAACTGCACTTTCTTTTCATAAATTACAAGATATTTGATTTGAAACATTTCCGCAATTTGGGTCGCCACTTGTCACAAGTTGAGAATGACTGCCCCAGACTGTGAAGTGATACTGTATTAAAAAAAGATGTTGCTTATGCTAACATCATCCTGGTAGGAAGTTCTAAAGGCTGAAGACACCATAAGAAAGGACAACACATTCCACAAGGTAAATGTCACGTCTCGCAGTTACTGTACCTGTCTTTGGCGTCCAGGAAGGCTTTGGCGAAAGGGTTATATTTGATCTTCAGAGCTGTGATCTGCACAGAAAGTACACACTCAGTTGACACTGCAGGGTAGTTTAGTTTTTTTGCAGTTCATGTTAAAAACATACCTCGTCATTCTGGTAGGCAGTGACGGCGATAAACTGAGTCTCTTTAAAGGAAACGTTGGAAACCAGACGATGTTGAGAGCCCACGCACACAATGTGCAGATGAGGCTGGTACTTATGAAGCGAGTTTAACATGATCTGGAAGACATACACAAAACACACACTCACACTTTTGTGTCTTTTGTCCAAATGCCACCCACCCGACTAAAAAGGCCCAATTAACCAATCCTGGTCCTCCAGGCCATCACAAAAACAACAAACAATTTTCTATTCATGTCGAGAGGCTGGCTTCATGTGTGCCCTTGTCATGTGTTTGTGTGTGCCTGCCAGTGCTCACATTTGTTGGATAGAGTGTGTGGGCTCTTCAAATTTAGTTGACCTCCTCCTCTCTCATCAACCCGAGGCATGATGGTTCAGTTAATTTCCCAGTAAAAAACATAATTACCATAATGCACAAATAAGCTGAGCAATTATTTCATTATAGTCCAGCTCTAACACTGCATTACTGCCCAGTGTATGTCTCTCATCTGAGTGATGACTGAGCAATTCTGCCCAGGAAGAGCATTAAACCGCAGCAGGCCAATTAAAACCTGTTTATTGTGTTACCGTGGCTGCAGGTGAAGTGTGTGAGAAGAGCCGGTGAAGTGGATTATTACAGGTGGTGGTCTCTCTCCCACTCCAGCACAATAATAGGCAGAACAGGAAACGCACTCGAGCAGAATGACGGACAGAATGAATGAACATCAAGCTGAAAAACAGGCGAAGAAATATCAACCAAAAATGACTACCGTATTTTCCACGGTCCTGTAACTTAGGTGCAACTTATATATCCAAATATATATTTTTATATATACAGTAATCCCTCACTAATTCACACTTTGAATTTCACTGTGTCACTAAATAAATAAATCATGCTCTTTCGTGGTTGAATACGGCCAAATTTTATGTATTTTTTTGTGCCTAAATTAAGCACTTTCAAGCAAAAAAAAAAAATGCTCAATTGACTCAAATAGAAATATAAGACATTCAGAAGATGCATTCAAAGACGTGATATGTACAGACCCTTTCCAAAAAATTAGAATGTCATGGAAAAGTTGTTTAATTTCCATAATTCCATTCAAAAAGTTAAGCTTTCATAGATTATAGATTCAGGGCACACAATTTAAACGATTTCAAGTATTTATTTGTTTATTTTTACATAATTTGGGCTTCCAGCTCATTAAACCCACGAAAACAGGAATTCAAAAAATTAGAATACTGTGAAGAAATCAGCCCAAATTTTGCAGGGCATGAATGCCTCAAAAGTTCATAGCTAAGGAGGCTGGTTGTTCCCAGAGTGCTGTGTCCAAGCATATCAATGGAAAGTCTAGAGGAAGGGCAAAATGTGGCAGGAGAAGATGCACCAGCAAAAGAGATGACCGTGGGCTTCAGCAGATTATCAAACAGGGAAGATTCAAGAATCTGGCAGAGATCCAGAAAGAGTGGAATGAGGCATTCAGACGCATCCGGGAGATGGGCTACCACTGTCGGGTTCCTCGGGTCAAGCCACTTCTGAACCTGAGCCAACGTAGGAAGTGTCTCCACTGGGCCAAGGAGAAGAAGGACTGGACTGTTGGCCAGTGGTCCAAGGTCCTCTTTTCCGATGAAAGTAAAGTGTGCCTTTCATTTGGGAATCAAGGTCCAAGGGTTTGGAGGAAGACGGGTGAGGAACAGAACCCAAGCTGCCTGAGGTCCTGTGTGAAATATCCACAGTCCGTCATGATTTGGGGTGCAATGTCCGGTGCAGGTGTTGGTAAACTCTACTTTCTTAAATCCAAGGTCACCGCAACAGTCTACCAGAATGTTTTAGAGGACTTCATGATTCCTTCTGCTGAGGATCTGTATGGAGATGCAGATTTCATCTTCTAGCAGGACCTGGCCCCTGCCCATACCGCCAGAAGCACCAAAACCTGGTTTGATGCCCATGCCATCACAGTGCTTGACTGGCCAGCCAACTCACCGGACCTAAACCCCATTGAGAATCTATGGGGTATTCTCAAGAGGAAAATGAGGGGCACCAGACCCAACAACAAAGAAGAGCTGACAGCAAGCATCAAGGAAATCTGGGCTTCCATAACTCCCAGGCAATGCCACAGGCTGATTGCTTCAATGCCACGTGGCATCGAGGCAGTGATTAAGGCAAAGGGATTCCCAACCAAGTATTGAAGATTGACATATCGTTTTGAAAGTACCATATTTTGATTGATTTGATGTGATGCTCATTTCTTTCATTTTTTTCCTGCAAAAACTGAGAAGTAAATGGTGATTTCGTCACAGTATTCTAATTTTTTGAATTCCTGTTTTCGTGGGTTTAATGAGCTGGAAGCCCAAATTATGTAAAAATAAACAAATAAATACTTGAAATCGTTTAAATTGTGGGCCCTGAATCTATAATCTATGAAAGTTTAACTTTTTGAATGGAATTATGGAAATTAAACAACTTTTCCATGACATTCTAATTTTTTGGAAAGGGTCTGTAGTATTCTCCACTGGTCACTAGGTGTCAGTAATGTTACTGTAATGTTCGGCGAGACACACAAGAACCAGACTGCCGGAACAACAGGCTCTTTTTTTTGCAGGTATAAATTACAGTCGTCCCTCGCTACATAGTGGTTCGAACATCACTCCCTCACTCTATTGTGGTTTTTCAAACATTAATTAATAATAAATGAGCCGTTTCGTAGTTGACTACGGCCTATTAGTCACAAAATATGAAAGCAAATTGTACATATTTTTCCCCCAAATCAAGCATTTTCAAGCATACAAATGAGTAAACGAACTAAAATCCAAATACAGTATAAGCCATTAAGACCACCAACTTGTGAATGTAGTATTCTACATTGATCACTAGGTGTCAGTAATTGTTCGGTGAGACCACCACCGAAGCACCAGACTTGAACAACTGACTTTTATGAATAATGTAAAAAAATGCATTTAGAAGATTGTAAACAGGTTTTCTATGCCATACCTATCAAAATATTCACTTTATAAAGAAGGAATCCTACTTCTCAGAAATTTACTTATCGCAGTCGTGTCTGGAAGCAATTAACTGCGATATGATAATTCCTAACATGAGCTACTGTTGCGGCCATAACTTCCTGACGTCACTTCCTGTTAAAACTATGATATATTATGTATATATGCGTCATTAAACACGCAAATATCAACTCAATGTGGGTCAAGCTCATACCTGTTAGCCCACATGTTTTCTGGTGCAAACTGGCGGATTTTTCCTGGTGCCATCCTGTTTTTATATTTGCCCTTATTTTACCTGTTACGTATCTCTTTCTCAATTATTTTCTGTCATGCCCCCACTGGGGTACAGAAATGTTTTGCACCCCCCTGATTTGAAATACTAAAAATAATAAAATACGAAACTGATATCTATTTATTTATCTGTACTGTACAGACTAACTGGAAATGCGTAAAAAGCGTATTCAAGAGTGAAACTGCATGCCAAGTATGACAATTTCATACATGTGGGCTGGTTTGCAATAATATTGAAAGTCCTTCCTTCCTCTCACTGACAGTTCACCGCACCCTCCCCCTCCAGGGTGTCCCGCCCCACTATTTGAGAAGCACTGCTGTAGCCGATGAAGTCAGGCCTTCAAAATAGAAGCCAGACAGGGTCTTTACACCAGCGCACACACCCCACACCCCGCTGTTTTTTTGTGTGGGGGCTGAGGGAGTTGGTTTCTATTGAAATTTCTGATCAATTTCTTTATATTTATTTATTCTTATTTACAAATGCAAATGTTGACAGGTACGGTCAAGATATGTTAAGCTATTAAATAAATCTGAAAAAAACATCTCAGCTTTGATGGGGCCCTCTTGTGTGTTACTTATTATTATTATTATCGTGATTGTAACTAAATCACTTACCAAATCTTGCAAGCATGTGTATCCTGGTGAAAACTGCTCACATATTGATCACAACAGAACATAAAAATCATCAAAGACCATAAGATGCACAGGTAGTCCGCCATTCTGGTTTATAGGTCCCATTTCCATGGACCAGTTCCAGTTTTTCTTTGTTTTCTATGTAATGTTCTAATGCAAGACAATTTTGTCTAGAATATGTCACGGGCCAATAAAAAACAATCCGCGGGCCACAAATGGCCGCCAGCCACACCTCTGACCTAGCTAATTTATCGACTTGTTTGCCTCAGTGAATTAGGACGAACATTCAATAACAGTGAGTTGCTAGCAGAATAAACTTACATCCACAAACATGAAGTGTAGATTTTGGCATCTCTACAAATAAGACGCACGGATGTTCAGTTGATACCTGTCCTTCGCCGTTGACTTTGTTCGTCAGTTTGACCCTGTTAAAAGTCACGGCCGCTTTCATCCAGTGAGCTCCAAAGTTGGGCGAGTCCGGGTGAATGTAGATGCCACCATGGCCGCGCCCCTCATTGCGGACCTCTGTTCGGCCTGCCGCCACCCACTCGCCGTTGACAAACTTCCAACGGCAGCCATCGGCGGGCATGAAATCGAGCAGAAAGGAATACATGGAACTCGGGTCGAGACCTGACACGCTGACCTTCAGGACGGGAAACATGCGTCTGGACAAGAATATAAAGATTCAGCTGCAAAATCTGTGTCATCCTTTTGAATGTTGCTCACACATGAACAACGGTACTGAGCAGTCAGGTTTTTAACAATGACGATACCATCATGGTAACATAAGCCCCTGGTAGGTGGTACATAAAGACCGAACACACGTACGACTGCTGAAGAATTTGACTGTAAGGGTTCCACTAACAAATATATATTGAAACAGACTCAACTCCTTTTCTGGAAAACGTGGCATTTGAGAGGCTTACCGCCCATTCTTGGTGACAATCATCTCATTGGTGATGTGCTGGAACTTGCTCCACAGCTCAGCGTCCTCCAGGGTCACTCGTAGCCCCCTCTCTGTTGGGTCACCCTTTTCCCGGCCGGCTTGCAGTTCGCTCTCCACCGCGTTCAGCAGCCGCGACATGCAGCGCTCTGCAGATTTGGAGCGGCCACCGCCCCCATAGCAGTCTGATGAAGTCTCGCCACCATCCCGTCGGTCCTCCACCTTCATCTGCAGGACACACACTTCATTTATCTCCATAATTAAGTGTGATTTTCACAGGCTTGACTGTCTTATTAATAATGGGAACTTTATTGTGGATGGGCAATTTATACATTTATTTTGGATTTTGTCTACTTGGATTTGGATTTTGTCACCTCTCTAATTTACACGTAATGTACATACACACTGCAGGTTCCAGAATATCTTTGAACATGACAAGGCCAAGCCCATAAATTAGTGATCATGATTGGTTGCAGTTGATAGTGCCAGTTTGGCTATATAAAAAGATTTTTTTGACAGCACTCATTAGACCAACAATGAACGGGAAGTCCAAGGAACTCAGGGAAGATCTGAGGAAATTGTAAATGATTATGTTGAAGCATTTTGGAATCGTCAACTGAAACGATAGTAGGTTATGTCACCACTTTGTTAAGGTCTTGAAGAAGACCCTCACCCTCAGATGAAAGGAAACTGGGCTCTTCTGGTGGAAATGTGGCAAGGAAAAGCCATCACCATGGAAGTAAACATGAACATCATTAAAAGCTTCTGAGAGAGGACAAACACCCACCGATAGTGGCCACACTTCATTTTACAGTCACAACCATCAGGAAGATAAAGGCGTAAATATGAAATAAGAATACGATCTTTAAACTTATATGTATGTTAAACCATCTGCTCCCTGTAATAACTATGCAGCACAGTGGTCTTCTTATTGGCTGGAAGACGAGAATCAATATCCCAGTGAGTCTCATGTTGATTCAGGAGAAAGTAGAGAAGAAAATATATTATATATAAATACAGACCCTTTCCAAAAATTAGAATGTCATGGAAAAGTTGTTTAATTTCCATAATTCCATTCAAAAAGTTAAACTTTCATAGATTATAGATTCAGGGCCCACAATTTAAACGATTTCAAGTGTTTATTTTTACGTAATTTGGGCTTCCAGCTCATAAAACCCACGAAAACAGGAATTCAAAAAATTTGAATACTGTGACGAAATCACCATTTACTTCTCAGTTTTTGCAGGAAAAAAATGAAAGAAATTAGGATCACATCAAATCAATCAAAATATGGTACTTTCAAAACGATATGTCAATCTTCAATACTTGGTTGGGAATCCCTTTGCCTTAATCACTGCCTCGATGCGACGTGGCATTGAAGCAATCAGCCTGTGGCATTGCCTGGGAGTTATGGAAGCCCAGATTTCCTTGATGCTTGCTGTTAGCTCTTCTTTGTTGTTGGGTCTGGTGCCCCTCATTTTCCTCTTGAGAATACCCCAAAGATTCTCAATGGGGTTTAGGTCCGGTGACTTGGCTGGCCAGTCAAGCACTGTGATGGCATGGGCATCAAACCAGGTTTTGGTGCTTCTGGCGGTATGGGCAGGGGCCGGGTCCTGCTGGAAGATGAAATCTGCATCTCCATACAGATCCTCAGCAGAAGGAATCATGAAGTCCTCTAAAACATTCTGGTACACTGTTGCGGTGACCTTGGATTTAAGAAAGCAGAGTTTACCAACACCTGCACCGGACATTGCACCCCAAATCATGACGGACTGTGGATATTTCACACTGGACCTCAGGCAGCTTGGGTTCTGTTCCTCACCAGTCTTCCTCCAAACCCTTGGACCTTGATTCCCAAATGAAAGGCACACTTTACTTTCATCGGAAGAGAGGACCTTGGACCACTGGCCAACAGTCCAGTCCTTCTTCTCCTTGGCCCAGTGGAGACGCTTCCTACGTTGGCTCAGGTTCAGAAGTGGCTTGACCCGAGGAATCCGACAGTTGTAGCCCATCTCCTGGATGCGTCTGAATGTGGTGGTTTTTGAAGCTGTGACTCCCGCCTCATTCCACTCTTTCTGGATCTCTGCCAGATTCTTGAATCTTCCCTGTTTGATAATCCGCTGAAGCCCACGGTCATCTCTTTTGCTAGTGCATCTTCTCCTGCCACATTTTGCCCTTCCTCTAGACTTTCCATTGATATGCTTGGACACAGCACTCTGTGAACAACCAGCCTCCTTAGTTATGAACTTTTGTGGCTTACCCATCCTATGGAGGGTATCAATGATGGTCTTCTGGCCAGTTGTCATGTCTGCAGTCTTCCCCATATTGAACCCAACTGAGACAATTGAACCAAACTGAAGCAATTTAATGACACCTGGGGAAGCCTGTGCAGGTGATTTGAGTTTAGTAGATGATTAGTGTGACACTCAGTTTACAACATTCATGTCCTGCAAAATTTGGGCTGATTTCTTTTGAAATTTTTTGAACTCCTGTTTTCGTGGGTTTAATGAGCTGGAAGCCCAAATTATGTAAAAATAAACAAATAAATACTTGAAATCGTTTCAATTGTGGGTCCTGAATCTATAATCTATGAAAGTTTAACTTTTTCAATGGAATTATGGAAACAACTTTTACATGACCTTCAAATTTTTTGGAAAGGGTCTGTGTAGATAGATAGATAGATAGATAGATAGATAGATAGATAGATAGATAGATAGATAGATAGATAGATAGATAGATAGACAAAAACTGAAACTTACAAAATCCGAGGCAATTTTTCTCAGAGAAAGGAATGTAAATCCAATGAGTCCGTTCCATACATCCAAGAATCGGAACCAAAAATACATTTTACAGAGAATAATTATAGTTTTACACGCAGAAAAAAATTGAAACCATTAAATGACAAATGAAATGTACAAATGAACATTTAACATCACATTTAACTTTATTGAACTCTTGGTTGGCAAAGACGTCGAGGAGCGGTAAGAAAGGATCCACACCATCAACAAATTCTTCGATCATCTCTGAGCTCAGTTTGTTAATGCCTTTATCACTTTTGCAACATTAGCTTGCTTGATTTGTTACTTCTTTGCCAGCATGAAACTTACTGACCTGAATTCAATAACGTTTGTCACCTTCTTTATCAAATTACTGGCGCTCACACCTTTCTTTGGCCCCGTGGTGAATTATTTAGCAATCACACTCAATAAATGTGCCTTTGCGTGCTTGATACCGCAGTATTGTGTCAGTATTAGGGGGTAGTAGGGGTACTTCATCAGTGCTGATCACCCATCCTTGGCCAAGCGGTTCCTCCCGGAACATGGTCTGTTATGAGTCTTCTTGACGCTTTCAGACTAGGCCATGTACAGTATAGCACATACCTCTACCGCACTTCAGGGTAGATGGAGCTCGACAGCCTTGGTTGGCAGTCCATTTAGGACAAGGACAGTCTGATATAAAACCTACGACCCGAGGACCTTGCTGTTGCCGTCCCAGCTTGCTAGGCCACGGCCAATTAACCCTGGGTGTAATAGGGTGGGAAACGGTATGCGCACACCATCTCTCACCTAAAAAAAATCCTTTGCGCAGGCCCTAGGGACAGGCTCCACGTCCTCCCACCCTCCTAATACTCCCCCCCCTTTTACTATCCCAACTCTTCCAAGTCCTATAGCAATGGGAAAGGGGCGAACTCGGTAGGTGAAAGATGTCACTGGAAGCCGCAGTCTCAATCCCGCATGCAGGCGGTTCAGGATATTGGTCGTCTGATTATTGACCCGGAGATGACAACAACGTTCGGCAGCACCTTGAATGACCAAGCAGCCCTCTTTAGGGACAGCACTGCTTGCTCCATATGGAGACGGGCCTAGAAAAGGTGGCCTAAACAAAGCTCATCTTCATTCCATCTTCATTCATTCCGTTGGCTAGCCACGGTCAACGGGCATCTTCCCAAGCGGTAAAAGAACTTCCAAAAGTAGTGGTTCTGCACCTGCCTCTAAAGGTGCATCTGCACTTAATCTGGCATGCTGGAATATCAGGACTATGCTAGACACAGCAGAGAGCAACCATCCTCAAAGACGCTCTGCCTTAATTGCACATGAACTCTCCCGGCTGAAAATTGACATCGCCGCCCTCAGCGAAGTCCGCTTCCCAGATACAGGCAGCCGCATAGAACAGGGAGCAGGCTACACTTTCTACTGGTCAGGCAAGCCCCAAGGAGAACGACGCCTTTCAGGCGTCGGCTTCAAGGACACTATTGCCTCAAAGCTGGAGAATTTATCATCAGGTCACTCCGACCGCATCATCTCCATGCGCCTACCACTGAGAAAGAAGCAGTTTGTTACCCTCTTCAGTGTGTATGCTCCAACCCTTCAAGCGGACCCTGCAGAAAAAGACAAATTTTACACACACCTGCGCCATCTAGTACAGAACACCCCTTCAGACGAAATTGTTATTATCCTTGGGGACTTCAACACTAGAGTGGGCCGTGATTCAGAGACCTGGAAAGGAGTTCTTGGGAAACACGGCGTTGGGAACTGCACGATAAGGGGTTTCTCTTGCTGGAACTCTGCGCAGAGCTGCAGTTTACAATCACCAACACTATTTTCCAGCAGAAAGTCAGTCTCAAGTCAACCTGGATGCATCCTCGGTCCAAACATTGGCACCTCCTAGACTATGTCCTAATGCGCAAACGAGACCTCGGAGACGTTTTGCACACCAGAGTTATGCCCAGCGCAGAATGTCACACAGACCACCGTCTTGTGCGGCGCAAGCTCAACCTCCACTTCAAGCCCAAGCCAAAACGAGGAGGTACCCTTAGGAGGAAACTCCAGGTTGACCGCCTGAAGTCAGCTGAAGTGAGAGCCGTCTTCCAGTCCAATCTTCAGTCAAAGTTGGAAGATTCAGATTCCCTCACGGATCCTTGTCTTGAAGGATCCTAGGACCCTAGAGAAACTGATTCGGGAGTTACTCTTTGCTGATGATGTCGCCCTCGTAACTCACACAGAGACTGCCCTGCAACGTGTAACATCTTGCTTCGCAGAGGCATCCCAGCTATTCGGTCTCGAAGTCAGTTTGAAGAAGACAGAGGTTCTCAATCAGTCCGCCCCCCAGGAAGCATACTGTCCACCACATATTACAATTGGTGTGACAAAACTGAAAGCAGTCCAACAGTTCACCTACCTGGGATGCATCATCTCTAATGCAAGAATTGACAAAGAGTTGGACAACACACTGGCAAAGGCAAGCAGTGCTTTCGGCAGACTCCATAGTCGTGTCTGGAACAACAAACATCTGAAGAAAGCCACAAAGATCAGCGTGTACAGAGACGTGGTACTAACCACCCTCCTTTACGGCTCTGAGTCATGGGTCACTTACAGACACCACCTCCGACTCCTGGAACGTTCCCACCAATGGTGTCTCCGTTCCATTCTCAGCATTCACTGGAGTGACTACATCACAAACACTGAAGCACTTCAACTAGCGGGCATCACCAGAGACCATGCTGATGGAAACGCAGCTACCCTGGGCAGGGCACATCTCCAGAATGAAGGATCACCACCTACCCACGATCGTCCTCTATGGTGAACTCTCTACAGGGCACCGTGACAGAGGAGGACCAAAGAAGAGGTACAAAGACTCTTTGAAAAAATCCCTGTCTACTTGCCACATCGACCATCGACAGTGGTCAGTCCTAGCTGCTGACTGAGGGGCTTGGCGGCGCGCTGTCCGCCAGTCAGTCTCCTCCTTTGAGAGCAACCGTAGGGCTGCCATCGAAGAGGAGCGCAGTAGGAGAAAGAACCGTGTAGTCACAGCACCAGCTCCAGATTCGTCATTCCCCTGCCCCCGCTGTGGCCGAGTGTGCCTGTCACGAATTGGCCTCGTCAGCCACCAGCACGCCTGCGCTAGACGTGGCCAATGCCCCTAAAATCTTTGTTCGCGAAGCCCAGCCAAGAAGATGATTGTGTCAACTACTGTAAGTATTGCTAGATTTGGTGTTGGGCCTGTGATCCAAGATGGTC